>NC_051156.1:32195701-32232411 GCF_013339745.2 Dermacentor silvarum
TTTATACGTGCTTTCCCGAATCGTCGGGAGTGAAAAAATGATTTCAGCTAATGCGAAGAATATTATGCTAGTGGTGTGCGTAAAGAAAAGCTGCGTTCTACGTGCTTTCCCGAATCGTCGGGAGTGAAAAAATGATTTCAGCTAATGCGAACGAATATTATGCTAGTGGTGTGCGTAAAGAAAGCTGCGTTCTACGTGCTTTCCCGAATCGTCGGGAGTGAAAAAAAATGATTTCAGCTAATGCGAAGAATATTATGCTAGTGGTGTGCGTAAAGAAAGCTGCGTTTCTACGTGCTTCCCGAATCGTCGGGAGTGAAAAAAAAATTGATTTCAGCTAATGCGAAGAATATTATGCTAGTGGTGTGCGTAAAGAAAGCTGCGTTTAAAGAAAGCGTGCTTTCCCGAATCGTCGGGAGTGAAAAAAATGATTTCAGCTAATGCGAAGAATATTATGCTAGTGGTGTGCGTAAGAAAGCTGCGTTCTACGTGCTTTCCCGAATCGTCGGGAGTGAAAAAATGATTTCAGCTAATGCGAAGAATATATGCTAGTGGTGTGCGTAAAGAAGCTGCGCTCTACGTGCTTTTCCCGAATCCTGTCGCGAGTGAAAAAAATGATTTCAGCTAATGCGAAGAATATTATGCTAGTGGTTGTGGCATAAGAAAGCTGCGTTCTACGTGCTTTCCCGAATCGTCGGGAGGAAAAAAATTGATTTCAGCTAATGCGAGAATATTATGCTAGTGGTGTGCGTAAAGAAAGCCTGCGCTTCTGACGTGCTTTCCCCGAATCTTCGCGAAGTGAAAAAAATGATTTCAGCTAATGGGAAGAATATTATGCTAGTGGTGTGCGATAAGAAAGCTGCGTTCTACGTGCTTTCCCGAATCGTCGGGAGTGAAAAAAATTGATTTCAGCTAATGCGAAGAATATTATGCTAGTGGTGTGCGTAAAGAAAGCTGCGTTCTTCGTGCTTTTCCCGAATCGTCGGGAGTGAAAAAAATGATTTCAGCTAATGCGAAGAATATTATGCTAGTGGTGTGCGTAAAGAAAGCTGCGTTTCTGTGCTTTCCCGAATCTTCGGGAGTGAAAAAATGATTCAGCTAATGCGAAGAATCTATGCTAGTGGTGTGCGTAAAGAAAGCTGCGTTCTAGTGCTTTTCCGAATCGTCGGGAGTGAAAAAAATGATTTCGCTATGCGCAGAATATTATGCTAGTGGGTAGCGTAAAGAAAGCTGTGTCTACGTGCTTTCCCGAATCTTCGCGGTGAAAAAAATGATTTCAGCTAATGCGAAGAATATTATGCTGTGGTGTGCGTAAAGCAAAGCTGCGTTCTACGTGCTTTCCCGAATCGTCGGGAGTGAAAAAAGTGATTTCAGCTAATGCGAAGAGTATTATGCTAGTGGTGTGCGTAAAGAAATCTGCGTTCTACGGCTTTCCCGAATCGTCGGGCGTGAAAAAATGATTTCAGGCTAATTGCTAAGAATATTATGCTAGTGGTGTGCGTAAAGAAAGCTGCGTTATACGTGCTTTCCCGAATCGTCGGGAGTGAAAAAATGATTCAGCTAATGCGAAGAATATTATGATAGTGGTGTGCGTAAAGAAAGCTGCGTTCTACGTGCTTTCCCGAATCGTCGGAGTGAAAAAAATGATTTCAGCTAATGCGAAGAATATTATGCTAGTGGTGTGCGTAAAGAAAGCTGCGTTCTACGTGCTTTCCCGAATCGTCGGGAGTGAAAAAAATGATTTCAGCTAATGCGAAGAATATTATGCTAGTGGTGTGCGTAAAGAAAGCTGCGTTCTACGTGCTTTCCCGAATCGTCGGGAGTGAAAAAAATGATTTCAGCTAATGCGAAGAATATTATGCTAGTGGTGTGCGTAAGAAAGCTGCGTTCTACGTGCTTTCCCGAATCGTCGGGAGTGAAAAAAATGATTTCAGCTAATGCGAAGAATATTATGCTAGTGGTGTGCGTAAAGAAAGCTGCGTTCTACGTGCTTTCCCGAATCGTCGGGAGTGAAAAAAATGATTTCAGCTAATGCGAAGAATATTATGCTAGTGGTGTGCGTAAAGAAAGCTGCGTTCTACGTGCTTTCCCGAATCGTCGGGAGTGAAAAAAATGATTTCAGCTAATGCGAAGAATATTATGCTAGTGGTGTGCGTAAAGAAAGCTGCGTTCTACGTGCTTTCCCGAATCGTCGGGAGTGAAAAAATGATTTCAGCTAATGCGAAGAATATTATGCTAGTGGTGTGCGTAAAGAAAGCTGCGTTCTACGTGCTTTCCCGAATCGTCGGGAGTGAAAAAAATGATTTCAGCTAATGCGAAGAATATTATGCTAGTGGTGTGCGTAATGAAAGCTGCGTTTGTTCGTGCTTTCCCGAATCGTCGGGAGTGAAAAAAGTGATTTCAGCTAATGCGAAGAATATTATGCTAGTGGTGTGCGTAAAGAAAGCTGCGTTCTACGTGCTTTCCCGAATCGTCGGGAGTGAAAAAAATGATTTCAGCTAATGCGAAGAATATTATGCTAGTGGTGTGCGTAAAGAAAGCTGCGTTCTACGTGCTTTTCCGAATCGTCGGGAGTAGAAAAAAATGATTTCAGCTAATGCGAAGAATATTATGCTAGTGGTGTGCGTAAAGAAAGCTGCGTTCTACGTGCTTCCCGAATCGTCGGGAGTGAAAAAAATGATTTCAGTAATGCGAAGAATATTATGCTAGTGGTGTGCGTAAAGAAAGCTGCGTTATACGTGCTTTCCCGAATCGTCGGGAGTGAAAAAAATGATTTCAGCTAATGCGAAGAATATTATGCTAGTGGTGTGCGTAAAGAAAGCTGCGTTCTACGTGCTTTCCCGAATCGTCGGGAGTGAAAAAAATGATTTCAGCTAATGCGAAGAATATTATGCTAGTGGTGTGCGTAAAGAAAGCTGCGTTATACGTGCTTTCCCGAATCGTCGGGAGTGAAAAAAATGATTTCAGCTAATGGAAGAATATTATGCTAGTGCTGTGCGTAAAGAAAGCTGCGTTCTACGTGCTTTCCCGAATCGTGGAGAGTGAAAAAAATGATTTCAGCTAATGCGAAGAATATTATGCTAGTGGTGTGCGTAAAGAAAGCTGCGTTCTACGTGCTTTTCCGAATCGTCGGGAGTGAAAAAAATGATTTCAGCTAATGCAAAGAATATTATGCTAGTGCTGTGCGTAAAGAAAGCTGCGTTCTACGTGATTTCCCGAATCGTGGAGAGTTAAAAAAATGATTTCAGTTAATGCGAAGAATATTATGCTAGTGGTGTGCGTTAAAGAAAGCTGCGTTCTACGTGCTTCCCGAATCGTCGGGATTGAAAAAAAATGATTTTTCAGCTAATGCGAAGCATATTATGCTAGTGGCTGTGCGTAAAGAAAGCCTGCGTTCTACATGCTTTCCCGAATCGCTGGAGAGTGAAAAAAATGATTTCAGCTAATGCGAAGAATATTATGCTAGTGGTGTGCGTAAAGAAAGCTGCGTTATACGTGCTTTCCCGAATCGTGGAGAGTGAAAAAATGATTTCAGCTAATGCGAAGAATATTATGCTAGTGGTGTGCGTAAAGAAAGCTGCTTATACATGCTTTCCCGAATCGTCGGGAGTGAAAAAAATGATTTCAGCTAATGGAAGAATATTATGCTAGTGTGTGCGTAAAGAAAGCTGCGTTCTACGTGCTTTCCCGAATCGTCGGGAGTGAAAAAAATGATTCAGCTAATGCGAAGAATATTATGCTAGTGGTGTGCGTAAAGAAAGCTGCGTTATACGTGCTTTCCCGAATCGTCGGGAGTGAAAAAAATGATTTCAGCTAATGGAAGAATATTCATGTAGTGGTGTGCGTAAAGAAGCTGTGTTCTACGTGCTTTCCCGAATCGTCGGGAGTGGAAAAAATGATTTCAGCTAATGCGAAGAATATTATGCTAGTGGTGTGCGTAAAGAAAGCTGCGTTCTACGTGCTTTCCCGAATCGTCGGGAGTGAAAAAATGATTTCAGCTAATGCGAAGAATATTATGCTAGTGTTGTGCGTAAAGAAAGCTGCGTTATACGTGCTTTCCGAAATCGTCTGGAGTGGAAAAAAATGATTTCAGCTAATGCGAAGAATATTATGCCTAGTGGTGTGCGTAAAGAAAGCTGCGTCTACTGCTGCTTTCCCGAATCGTTCGGGAGTGAAAAAAATGATTTCAGCTAATGCGAAGAATATTCTGCTAGTGGTGTGCGTAAAGAGAGCTGCGTTCAACGTGCTTCCCGAATCGTCGGGAGTGGAAAAAAATGATTACAGGTAATGCTAAGAATATTATGCTAGTGGTGTGCGTAAAGAAAGCTGCGTTATACGTGCTTTCCCGAATCGTGGAGAGTAAAAAAATGATTTCAGCTAATGCAAAGTATATTATGCTAGTGGTGTGCGTAAAGAAATCTTCGTTCTATGTGCTTTTCCGAATCGTCGGGAGTGAAAAAAAGAATGATTTCCGCTAATGCGAAGAATATTATGCTAGTGGTGTGCGTAAAGAAAGCTGCGTTCGACGTGCTTCCCGAATCTTCGGGAGTGAAAAAAAATGATTACAGGTAATGCTAAGAATATTATGCTAGTGGTGTGCGTAAAGAAAGCTGCGTTATACGTGCTTTCCCGAATCGTCGGGAGTAAAAAAAATCATTTCAGCTAATGGAATAATATTATGCTAGTGCTGTGCCTAAACAAAGCTGCGTTATACGTGCTTTCCCGAATCGTCGAGAGTGAAAAAAAAATGATCTGAAGTGAAGGCGCGAAAACGACGACGGACGAAGAGAGAGCACACACACACAGGGCGCCACTTCCAACAATGTTTAATCAGAAAAGAACGTCACTAATTTATACAGGGAGCACAATCACAGTTTCTCAGTGCGCATTCGCGTTCAGGTAAAGTAGTTCTTTGCGTGATAGAGATATTGAGGCAACACTTACGCACTTATCACCTGCTTCAATGATCCTTTTGGCCTCAATTATTAAACGAACCCATTTGTCACGGCTTCTGGCAACCACAGCGCAGGCGTAGAAGTCTGGCTTACATTTGCAGTCTCTAGAGTGAATTGCCAGGTGGACCTCTCTCCCAATGTTGACTTTGTTATTGTGCTGCCTCAGCCTGTCATTCAGGCACTGCTCGGTTTGGCCCACGTACTTTCTACCGCAATCTAAAGGAATTTCGTAAACTACTCCTGCCTGACAATCTACGTACTTGTTGTCATGTTTTGTGACACAGGCCGGTGCCTTGCGGAAAAAAGAGTTAGTCATTCTACAGAGCTTGGAAAGCTTGCACGGAGCAGAAAACACGACATTTACGTTAGCTCGCTTGGCAATCTTCTTCAAATTGTGCGACATGCGGTGTATGTAAGGTATGACGGGTACCTTTTCTTTTTCGCGAGGTGGTTCCTGGTCCAGTTGGCGTGTTCGGGACTTCTTCAGGATTGTTTCCGCTACGGAAACTAGAACAGGCTGTGGGTAACCTGCCTCTTCCAGTCGGTCGATCTGCTTGAGAAAACTTGCCGCAGCTCGATGTGAACAGGACTTCTTAAAAACATTCAGCAGGCACATGTTAGCAATGCTTCGTTTAACTAGCTTTGAGTGAGAGGAACTAAAAGGTAACAGAGGTTTACTTGCCCGAGGTTCATACTGCCAACAGACGTCGTTACTTGCTAAAAACAATCTAAGATTTAAAAACCTGATGGAGGAATCTACCGAAAGTTCGTGGGTCACTTCTATGGGAGATAAAGTCTGCCTGAAGGTTGTCAATGTTTGACTAACGACCAAGTCGGCGTCAATGAAATTCTTATCTACGAAAATTAGGAAGTCGTCAACGAATCTAAAAACTTTGACTACACCGCTACCCTCTAGACTGCTAGACATAGTTCTGCCAGCGCGAGCTAAGAATAAGTCGCTCAAGATCGGAGCTAAACAGGAACCTATGCAAACGCCGCTCTTTTGCAGGTACAAACGACTGTCCCATTCAATATAGGTGGAAGCCAGGTATAGTTCGAGCATGGCCAGGAATTTGTCTTCCGGAATACCCGCTTCATTTTGAAATGCCAGGGAGCCATAACTGTCAATGCCTTCCTGGACGCACTGAAGCAATCCTGCTTTTGGCATGCTATAATATAGATCCTTCAGATCTACGGAAAAGGCCTCTAATTCCATCACTGGCTACCTCGACAGGTAGTCAACTACTTGTGTAGAATCCTTTACGAGGTAAGGGTCGTCTACTGTAAGAAGCTTGAGCCTTACTAACAGAAAGGCAGCTAAACACTTCTGCCACGTATTGCGCTCCGACACTATTACTCTTAAAGGGCAGTTATCTTTATGGGTCTTGGCGCTGAAAAAGACCTCGAGTGTGCGCACTTTGCTATTTTTAATGTCCCTAGCTAATTTTGACAGGTTCATTTTTTCGCACATCTTCTTCGCTTCACATTTCAACTTATTGAGCGATACATTATGGTGACAATGGAAGACAGAAGTTAAGGCTTCCAACGCCTTCACCTTGTATAACTCTCGTGGAAATACGGCAAAGCCGCCTTCTTTGTCCGATGGGAGTAAGCAGTAGGCGTTCGTCTTCAAGTACGATGCCAGACGATTAATTGCGGGGCGGCCGGGGTCACACTGGTCCCGCATACGAACGTCCGCACCAATGGAAACGCACCAATCCATCTCGCTCACGGGAGCCAAACTGGACACTTTTCGCACCAGGGAAAGCTTCTCCGGAGCGGTGGTCGGTGGCTTCACAGCAAACTTCGGCCCTTGAGCGAGACAGTTTTTGACGTCCTCCGGTAGCGTGACGTTTCCTTCGGTGAATACTGTGTTCCCAGGGTCTTGTTTCTTCTTTTTTGGACGAGGATAGCTACGTAAGTGAGACAGGGTGCTCTGCCAGAGGAATTCAGTCGTCTGGTTGGCGAGGCGGTTGAAATCCCTGAAAGCCCGCTTCGCTCTATCTTCTCCTAACAAGTTGTGCAGTTGGGCTTCTAGGTGAATTCGGTAGAGGCGAGCCTGCCTTGACCATTCGGACTTGAGGATTTTGCAAATGCGGTTGCCATGACCGACGGATGGGCTAAAGCCTCCGAAAAGAAGCCGCACATCTTCCGGTAGGAGCTTACGCCGAATGCAGTAGGAGAGCGCGCGTGCTTTGCAGGTCGCGACGGCGATCAAAGAAACTGTGGCGCTTGGGTCCGAAGAGACACAAGATGTACAAGAAATATACGACGTTAGGATGGATAGTTGGGCGTGTTGGTTAAGCATGATCTGAAGTGAAGGCGCTATAACGACGACGGACGAAGAGAGAGCACACACACACAGGGCGCCACTTCCAACAATGTTTAATCAGAAAAGAAGGCCACTAATTTATAAAGGGAGCACAATCACAGCACGCGCGCTCTCCTACTGCATTCGGCGTAAGCTCCTACCGGAAGATGTGCGGCTTCTTTTCGGAGGCTTTAGCCCATCCGTCGGTCATGGCAACCGCATTTGCAAAATCTTCAAGTCCGAATGGTCAAGGCAGGCTCGCCTCTACCGAATTCACCTAGAAGCCCAACTGCACAACTTGTTAGGAGAAGATAGAGCGAAGCGGGCTTTCAGGGATTTCAACCGCCTCGCCAACCAGACGACTGAATTCTTCTGGCAGAGCACCCTGTCTCACCTACGTAGCTATCCTCGTCCAAAAAAGAAGAAACAAGACCCTGGGAACACAGTATTCACCGAAGGAAACGTCACGCTACCGGAGGACGTCAAAAACTGTCTCGCTCAAGGGCCGAAGTTTGCTGTGAAGCCGCCGACCACCGCTCCTGAGAAGCTTTCCCTGGTGCGAAAAGTGTCCAGTTTGGCTCCCGTGAGCGAGATGGATCGGTGCGTTTCCAGTGGTGTGGACGTTCTTATGCGGGACCAGTGTGACCCCGGCCGCCCCGCAATTAATCGTCTGGCATCGTACTTGAAGACGAACGCCTACTGCTTACTCCCATCGGACAAAGAAGGCGGCTTTGCCGTATTTCCACGAGAGTTATACAAGGTGAAGGCGTTGGAAGCCTTAAGTTCTGTCTTCCATTGTCACCATATTGTATCGCTCAATAAGTTGAAATGTGATGCGAAGAAGATGTGCGAAAAATTGAACCTGTCAAAATTAGCTAGGGACATTAAAAATAGCAAAGTGCGCACACTCGAGGTCTTTTTCAGCGCCAAGACCCATAAAGATAACTGCCCTTTAAGAGTAATAGTGTCGGAGCGCAATACGTGGCAGAAGTGTTTAGCTACCTTTCTGTTAGTAAGGCTCAAGCTTCTTACAGTAGACGACCCTTACCTCGTAAAGGATTCTACACAAGTAGTTGACTACCTGTCGAGGTAGCCAGTGATGGAATTAGAGGCCTTTTCCGTAGATCTGAAGGATCTATATTTTAGCATGCCAAAAGCAGGATTGCTTCAGTGTGTCCAGGAAGGCATTGACAGTTACGGCTCCCTGGCATTTCAAAATGAAGGGGGTATTCCGGAAGACAAATTCCTGGCCATGCTCGAACTATACCTGGCTTCCACCTATATTGAATGGGACAGTCATTTGTACCTGCAAAAGAGCGGCGTTTGCATAGGTTCCTGTTTAGCTCCGATCTTGAGCGACTTATTCTTAGCTCGCGCTGGCAGAACTATGTCTAGCAGTCTAGAGGGTAACGGTGTAGTCAAAGTTTTTAGATTCGTTGACGACTTCCTAATTTTCGTAGATAAGAATTTCATTGACGCCGACTTGGTCATTAGTCAAACATTGACAACCTTCAGGTAGACTTTATCTCCCATAGAAGTGACCCACGAACTCTCGGTAGATTCCTCCATCAGGTTTTTAGATCTTAGATTGTTTTTAGCAAGTAACCACGTCTTTTGGCAGTATGAACCTCGGGCAAGTAAACCTCTGTTACCTTTTAGTTCCTCTCACTCAAAGCTAGTTAAACGAAGCATTGCTAACATGTGCCTGCTGAATGTTTTTAAGAAGTCCTGTTCACATCGAGCTGCGGCAAGTTTTCTCAAGCAGATCGACCGACTGGAAGAGGCAGGTTACCCACAGCCTGTTCTAGTTTCCGTAGCGGAAACAATCCTGAAGAAGTCCCGAACACGCCAACTGGACCAGGAACCACCTCGCGAAAAAGAAAAGGTAGCCGTCATACCTTACATACACTGCATGTCGCACAATTTGAAGAAGATTGCCAAGCGAGCTAATGTAAATGTCGTGTTTGCTGCACCGTGCAAGCTTTCCAAGCTCTGTAGAATGACTAACCCTTTTTTCCGCAAGGCACCGGCCTGTGTCACAAAACATGACAACAAGTACGTAGATTGTCAGGCAGGAGTAGTTTACGAAATTCCTTTAGATTGCGGTAGAAAGTACGTGCGCCAAACCGAGCAGTGCCTGAATGACAGGCTGAGGCAGCACAATAACAAAGTCAACATTGGGAGAGAGGGCCACCTGGCAATTCACTCTAGAGACTGCAAATGTAAGCCAGACTTCTACGCCAGCGCTGTGGTTGCCAGAAGCCGTGACAAATGGGTTCGTTTAATCATCTTCATCATCATCATCATCAGCCTATATTTATGTCCACTGCAGGACGAAGGCCTCTCCCTGCGATCTCCAATTACCCCTGCCTTGCGCTAGCGTATTCCAACTTGCGCCTGCGAATTTCCTAACCTCATCATCCCACCTGACTTTCTGCCGTCCTCGACTGCGCTTCCCTTCTCTTGGTATCCATTCTGTAACCCTAATGGTCCACCGGTTATCCATCCTACGCATTACATGGCCTGCCCAGCTCCATTTCTTCCGCTTAATGTCAACTAGAATATCGTCTACCCCCGTTTGTTCTCTGATCCACACCGCTCTCTTCCTGTCTCTTAACGTTACTCCTAAGATTTTTCGTTCCATTGCTCTTTGTGCGGTCCTTAACTTGTTCTCGAGCTTCTTTGTTAACCTCCAAGTTTCTGCCCCGTATGTTAGCACCGGTAGAATGCAATGATTGTACACTTTTCTTTTCAACGACAGTGGTAAGCTCCCAGTCAGGATTTGGCAATGCCTGCCGTATGCACTCCAACCTAATTTTATTCTTCTGTAAATTTCTTTCTCATGATCAGGGTCCCCTGTGAGTAATTGACCTAGATAAACATATTCCTTTACAGATTCTAGAGGCTGACTGGCGATCCTGAATTCTTGTTCCCTTGCCAGGCTATTGAACATTATCTTTGTCTTCTGCATATTCATCTTCAACCCAATTCTTGCACTTTCTCGATGAAGGTCCTCAATCATTTGTTGTAATTCCTCTCCATTGTTGCTCAATAGGACAATGTCATCTGCAAACCGAAGGTCGCTGAGATATTCGCCATCGATCCTCACTCCTAATCCTTGCCATTCTAAGAGCTTGAATACTTCTTCTAAGCATGCAGTGAATAGCATTGGAGAGATTGTGTCTCCTTGCCTGACCCCTTTCTTGATAGGTATCTTTCTACTTTTCTTGTGGAGAACCAAGGTAGCTGTGGGATCCTTGTAGATATTTGCCAAGATATTCACGTATGCCTCCTCCACTCCTTGATTACGCAATGCCTCTATGACTGCTGATATCTCTACTGAATCGAATGTCTTTTCATAATCTATGAAAGCCATATAGAGAGGTTGATTGTACTCCGCAGATTTCTCGATTACCTGGTTGATGGCATGGATATGGTCCATCGTAGAATATCCCTTCCGGAAGCCAGCCTGTTCTCTTGGTTGACTGAAGTCAAGTGTTGTCCTAATTCTATTGGAAATTATCTTGGTGAATATTTTATACAATACAGAAAGCAAGCTAATGGGTCTGTAATTCTTCAATTCTTTAACGTCTCCCTTCTTATGGATAAGTATAATGTTGGCGTTCTTCCAGCTCTCTGGTACACTTGAAGTTATGAGGCATTGCGTATAAAGGGCCGCAAGCTTTTCAAGCATGATATCTCCTCCATCTTTGATTAAATCTACTGTTATTCCATCTTCTCCAGGCGCTTTTCCCCTGGTCATGTCTTTCAAGGCCCTTCTAACTTCATCGCTAGTTATAGAAGGAGCTTCTGTATCCGGTTCATCACTATTTCGATGAACCGGATACAGAAGCTCCTTCTATTCGTTTAATGTTCGTTTAATAATTGAGGCCAAAAGGATCATTGGAGCAGGTGATAAGTGCGTAAGTGTTACCTCAATATCTCTATCACGCAAAGAACTACTTTACCTGAACGCGAATGCGCACTGAGAAACTGTGATTGTGCTCCCTGTATAAATTAGTGGCGTTCTTTTCTGATTAAACATTGTTGGAAGTGGCGCCCTGTGTGTGTGTGCTCTCTCTTCGTCCGTCGTCGTTTTCGCGTTTTCACTTCAGATCATGCTTAACCAACACGCCCAACTATCCATCCTAACAATGAAAAAAAAATGATTTCAGCCAATGGAAGGATATTATGCTAGTGCTGTGCGTAAAAAAAGCTGTGTTCTACGTGCTTTCCCGAATCGTGGAGAGTGAAAAAAATGATTTCAGCTAATGCGAAGAATATTATGCTAGTGGTGTGCGTAAAGAAAGCTGCGTTATACGTGCTTTCCCGAATCGTGGGGAGTGAAAAAAAATGATTTCAGCTAATGGAAGAATATTATGCTAGTGCTGTGCGTAAACAAAGCTGCGTTCTGCGTGCTTTCCCGGATCGTGGAGAGTGAAAAAAATGATTTCAGCTAATGCGAAGAATATTATGCTAGTGGTGTGCGTAAAGAAAGCTGCGTTCTATGTGCTTTTCAGAATCGTCGGGAGTGAAAAAAAAATGATTTCAGCTAATGCGAAGAATATTATGCTAGTGGTGTCCGTAAAGAAAGCTGCGTTCTACGTGCTTTCCCGAATCGTCGGGAGTGAAAAAAAAATTATTTCAGCTAATGCGAAGAATATTATGCTAGTGGTGTGCGTAAAGAAAGCTGCGTTCTACGTGCTTCCCGAATCGTCGGTAGTGAAAAAAAATTATTTCAGGTAATGTGAAGAATATTATGCTAGTGGTGTGCGTAAAGAAATCTGCGTTCTTTGTGCTTTCCCGAATCGTCAGGACTGAAAAAAATGATTTCAGCTAATGCGTAGAATATTATGCTAGTGGTGTGCATAAAGAAGCTGCGTGCTTACCCGAACCGTTGGGAGTGAAAAAAATGATTTCAGCTAATGCGAAGAATATTATGCTAGTGGTGTGCGTAAAAAAAGCCGCGTTCTACGTGTTTTCCCGAATCGTCGGGAGTGAAAAAAATTGATTTCAGCTAATGCGAAGAATATTATGCTGTTGGTGTGCGTAAAGAAAGCTGCGTTCTACGTGCTTTCCCAAATCGTGGAGAGTGAAAAAAATGATTTCAGCTAATGCGAAGAATATCATGCTAGTGGTGTGCGTAAAGAAAGCCGCGTTCTACGTGCTTTCCCGAATCGTGGAGATTGAAAAAAATTATTTAAGCTAATGCAAAGAATATTATGCTAGTGGTGTGCGTAAACAAAGCTGCATTCTACGTGCTTTCCCGAATCGTGGAGAGTGAAAAAAAAATGATTTCAGCTAATGCGAAGAATATTATGCTAGTGGTGTGCGTAAAGAAAGCTGCGTTCTACGTGCTTCCCGAATCGTCGGGAGTGAAAAAAATGATTACAGGTAATGCTAAGAATATTATGCTAGTGGTGTGCGCAAAGAAAGCTGCGTTATACATGCTTTCCCAAATCGTCGGGAGTGAAAAAAATGATTTCAGATAATGCAAGAATATTATGCTAGTGCTGTGCGTAAACAAAGCTGCGTTATACTTGCTTTCCCGAATCGTCGGGAGTGAAAAAAAATGATTTCAGCTAATGGAAGAATATTATGCTAGTGCTGTGCGTAAACAAAGCTGCGTTATACGTGCTTTCCCGAATCGTGGAGAGTGAAAAAAATGATTTCAGCTAATGCGAAGAATATTATGCTAGTGGTGTGCGTAAAGAAATCTGCGTTCTATGTGCTTTTCCGAATCGTCGGTAGTGAAAAAAAAGAATGATTTCAGCTAATGCGAAGAATATTATGCTAGTGGTGTGCGTAAAGAAAGCTGCGTTCTACGTGCTTCCCGAATCGTCGGGAGTGGAAAAAAATGATTACAGGTAATGCTAAGAATATTATGCTAGTGGTGTGCGTAAAGAAAGCTGCGTTATACGTGCTTTCCCGAATCGTGGAGAGTGAAAAAATGATTTCAGCTAATGCAAAGTATATTATGCTAGTGGTGTGCGTAAAGAAATCTTCGTTCTATGTGCTTTTCCGAATCGTCGGGAGTGAAAAAAAAGAATGATTTTAGCTAATGCGAAGAATATTATGCTAGTGGTGTGCGTAAAGAAAGCTGCGTTCTACGTGCTTCCCGAATCGCCGGGAGTGAAAAAAAATGATTACAGGTAATGCTAAGAATATTATGCTAGTGGTGTGCGTAAAGAAAGCTGCGTTATACGTGCTTTCCCGAATCGTCGGGAGTGAAAAAAAATGATTTCAGCTAATGGAATAATATTATGCTAGTGCTGTGCCTAAACAAAGCTGCGTTATACGTGCTTTCCCGAATCGTCGGGAGTGAAAAAAATGATTTCAGCTAATGGAAGGATATTATGCTTGTGCTGTGCGTAAACAAAGCTGTGTTCTGCGTGCTTTCCCGAATCGTGGAGAGTGAAAAAAATGATTTCAGCTAATGCGAAGAATATTATGCTAGTGGTGTGCGTAAAGAAAGCTGCGTTCTATGTGCTTTTCAGAATCGTCGGGAGTGAAAAAAAATGATTTCAGCTAATGCGAAGAATATTATGCTAGTGGTGTGCGTAAAGAAAGCTGCGTTCTACGTGCTTTCCCGAATCGTCGGGAGTGGAAAAAAATGATTTCAGCTAATGCGAAGAAAATTATGCTAGTGGTGTGCGTAAAGAAAGCTGCGTTCTACGTGCTTCCCGAATCGTCGGGAGTGAAAAAAATGATTTCAGGTAATGCGAAGAATATTATGCTATTGGTGTGCGTAAAGAAAGCTGCGTTCTACGTGCTTTCCCAAATCGTGGGGAGTGAAAAAAATGATTTCAGCTAATGCGAAGAATATCATGCTAGTGGTGTGCGTAAAGAAAGCCGCGTTCTACGTGCTTTCCCGAACCGTGGAGAGTGAAAAAATGATTTAAGCTAATGCAAAGAATATTATGCTAGTGGTGTGCGTAAACAAAGCTGCGTTCTACGTGCTTTCCCGAATCGTGGAGAGTGAAAAAAATGATTTCAGCTAATGCGAAGAATATTATGCTAGTGGTGTGCGTAAAGAAAGCGGCGTTCTACGTGCTTCCCGAATCGTCCGGAGTGAAAAAAATGATTTCAGCTAATGCGTAGAATAATATGCTAGTGGTGTGCGTAAAGAAGCTGCGTGCTTACACGAATCGTCGGGAGTGCAAAAAAATTATTTCAGCTAATGCGAAGAATAATATGCTAGTGGTGTGCGTAAAGAAAGCTGTGCTCCATGTGCTTTCCCGAATCTTAGCGAGTGAAAAAAATGATTTCAGCTAATGCGAAGAATATTATGCTAGTGGTGTGCGTAAAGAAAGCTACGTTTTTCGTGCTTTCCCGAATCGTCGGAAGTGGAAAAAGTTATTTCAGCTAATGCGAAAAATATTATGCTAGTGGTGTGCGTAAAAAAAGCTGCGTTCTACGTGCTTTCCCGAATCGGCGCGAGTGAAAAAATGATTTCAGCTAATCCGAAGAATATTATGCTAGTGGTGTGCGTAAAGAAAGCTGCGTTATACGTGCTTTCCGAAATCGTTGAGAGTGGAAAAAAATGATTTCAGCTAATGCGAAGAATATTATGCCAGTGGTGTGCGCAAAGAAAGCTGCGTTATACATGCTTTCCCAAATCGTCGGGAGTGAAAAAAAAATGATTTCAGATAATGCAAGAATATTATGCTAGTGGTGTGCGTAAAGAAAGCTGCGTTCTACGTGCTTCCCGAATCGTCGGGAGTGGAAAAAAATGATTACAGGTAATGCTAAGAATATTATGCTAGTGGTGTGCGTAAAGAAAGCTGCGTTATACGTGCTTTCCCGAATCGTGGAGAGTAAAAAAAAATGATTTCAGCTAATGCAAAGTATATTATGCTAGTGGTGTGCGTAAAGAAATCTTCGTTCTATGTGCTTTTCCGAATCGTCGGGAGTGAAAAAAAATGATTTCAGCTAATGGAATAATATTATGCTAGTGCTGTGCCTAAACAAAGCTGCGTTATACGTGCTTTCCCGAATCGTCGGGAGTGAAAAAAATGATTTCAGCTAATGGAAGGATATTATGCTTGTGCTGTGCGTAAACAAAGCTGTGTTCTGCGTGCTTTCCCGAATCGTGGAGAGTGAAAAAAATGATTTCAGCTAATGCGAAGAATATTATGCTAGTGGTGTGCGTAAAGAAAGCTGCGTTCTATGTGCTTTTCAGAATCGTCGGGAGTGAAAAAAAATGATTTCAGCTAATGCGAAGAATATTATGCTAGGGGTGTGCGTAAAGAAAGCTGCGTTCTACGTGCTTTCCCGAATCGTCGGGAGTGGAAAAAAATGATTTCAGCTAATGCGAAGAAAATTATGCTAGTGGTGTGCGTAAAGAAAGCTGCGTTCTACGTGCTTCCCGAATCGTCGGGAGTGAAAAAAATGATTTCAGGTAATGCGAAGAATATTATGCTATTGGTGTGCGTAAAGAAAGCTGCGTTCTACGTGCTTTCCCAAATCGTGGAGAGTGAAAAAAATGATTTCAGCTAATGCGAAGTATATCATGCTAGTGGTGTGCGTAAAGAAAGCCGCGTTCTACGTGCTTTCCCGAATCGTGTAGAGTGAAAAAATGATTTAAGCTAATGCAAAGAATATTATGCTAGTTGTGTGCGTAAACAAAGCTGCGTTCTACGTGCTTTCCCGAATCGTGGAGAGTGAAAAAAATGATTTCAGCTAATGCGAAGAATATTATGCTAGTGGTGTGCGTAAAGAAAGCGGCGTTCTACGTGCTTCCCGAATCGTCCGGAGTGAAAAAAATGATTTCAGCTAATGCGTAGAATAATATGCTAGTGGTGTGCGTAAAGAAGCTGCGTGCTTACACGAATCGTCGGGAGTGCAAAAAAATTATTTCAGCTAATGCGAAGAATATTATGCTAGTGGTGTGCGTAAAGAAAGCTGTGCTCCATGTGCTTTCCCGAATCTTAGCGAGTGAAAAAAATGATTTCAGCTAATGCGAAGAATATTATGCTAGTGGTGTGCGTAAAGAAAGCTACGTTTTTCGTGCTTTCCCGAATCGTCGGGAGTGGAAAAAGTTATTTCAGCTAATGCGAAAAATATTATGCTAGTGGTGTGCGTAAAGAAAGCTGCGTTCTACGTGCTTTCCCGAATCGGCGGGAGTGAAAAAATGATTTCAGCTAATGCGAAGAATATTATGCTAGTGGTGTGCGTAAAGAAAGCTGCGTTATACGTGCTTTCCGAAATCGTTGGGAATGAAAAAATATGATTTCAGCTAATGCGAAGAATATTATGCTAGTGATGTGCGTAAAGAAAGCTGCGTTATACGTGCTTTCCCGAATCGTCGGGAGTGAAAAAAATGATTTCAGCTAATGGAAGAATATTATGCTAGTGGTGTGCGTAAAGAAAGCTGTGTTATACGTGCTTTCCCAAATCGTCGGGAGTGAAAAAATGATTTCAGCTAATGCGAAGAATATTATGCTAGTGGTGTGCGTAAAGAAAGCTGCGTTCTACGTGCTTTCCCGAATCGTCGGGAGTGAAAAAATGATTTCAGCTAATCCGAAGAATATTATGCTAGTGGTGTGCGTAAAGAAAGCTGCGTTATACGTGCTTTCCGAAATCGTTGAGAGTGGAAAAAAATGATTTCAGCTAATGCGAAGAATATTATGCCAGTGGTGTGCGCAAAGAAAGCTGCGTTATACATGCTTTCCCAAATCGTCGGGAGTGAAAAAAAATGATTTCAGATAATGCAAGAATATTATGCTAGTGGTGTGCGTAAAGAAAGCTGCGTTCTACGTGCTTCCCGAATCGTCGGGAGTGAAAAAAAATGATCTGAAGTGAAGGCGCGAAAACGACGACGGACGAAGAGAGAGCACACACACACAGGGCGCCACTTCCAACAATGTTTAATCAGAAAAGAACGCCACTAATTTATACAGGGAGCACAATCACAGTTTCTCAGTGCACATTCGCGTTCAGGTAAAGTAGTTCTTTGCGTGATAGAGATATTGAGGCAACACTTACGCACTTATCACCTGCTTGAATGATCCTTTTGGCCTCAATTATTGAACGAACCCATTTGTCACGGCTTCTGGCAACCACAGCGCTGGCGTAGAAGTCTGGCTTACATTTGCAGTCTCTAGAGTGAATTGCCAGGTGGACCTCTCTCCCAATGTTGACTTTGTTATTGTGCTGCCTCAGCCTGTCATTCAGGCACTGCTCGGTTTGGCCCACGTACTTTCTACCGCAATCTAAAGGAATTTCGTAAACTACTCCTGCCTGACAATCTACGTACTTGTTGTCATGTTTTGTGACTCAGGCCGGTGCCTTGCGGAAAAAAGAGTTAGTCATTCTACAGAGCTTGGAAAGCTTGCACGGAGCAGAAAACACGACATTTACGTTAGCTCGCTTGGCAATCTTCTTGAAATTGTGCGACATGCGGTGTATGTAAGGTATGACGGGTACCTTTTCTTTTTCGCGAGGTGGTTCCTGGTCCAGTTGGCGTGTTCGGGACTTCTTCAGGATTGTTTCCGCTACGGAAACTAGAACAGGCTGTGGGTAACCTGCCTCTTCCAGTCGGTCGATCTGCTTGAGAAAACTTGCCGCAGCTCGATGTGAACAGGACTTCTTAAAAACATTCAGCAGGCACATGTTAGCAATGCTTCGTTTAACTAGCTTTGAGTGAGAGGAACTAAAAGGTAACAGAGGTTTACTTGCCCGAGGTTCATACTGCCAACAGACGTGGTTACTTGCTAAAAACAATCTAAGATCTAAAAACCTGATGGAGGAATCTACCGAAAGTTCGTGGGTCACTTCTATGGGAGATAAAGTCTGCCTGAAGGTTGTCAATGTTTGACTAACGACCAAGTCGGCGTCAATGAAATTCTTATCTACGAAAATTAGGAAGTCGTCAACGAATCTAAAAACTTTGACTACACCGCTACCCTCTAGACTGCTAGACATAGTTCTGCCAGCGCGAGCTAAGAATAAGTCGCTCAAGATCGGAGCTAAACAGGAACCTATGCAAACGCCGCTCTTTTGCAGGTACAAACTGACTGTCCCATTCAATATAGGTGGAAGCCAGGTATAGTTCGAGCATGGCCAGGAATTTGTCTTCCGGAATACCCGCTTCATTTTGAAATGCCAGGGAGCCATAACTGTCAATGCCTTCCTGGACACACTGAAGCAATCCTGCTTTTGGCATGCTATAATATAGATCCTTCAGATCTACGGAAAAGGCCTCTAATTCCATCACTGGCTACCTCGACAGGTAGTCAACTACTTGTGTAGAATCCTTTACGAGGTAAGGGTCGTCTACTGTAAGAAGCTTGAGCCTTACTAAAAGAAAGGCAGCTAAACACTTCTGCCACGTATTGCGCTCCGACACTATTACTCTTAAAGGGCAGTTATCTTTATGGGTCTTGGCGCTGAAAAAGACCTCGAGTGTGCGCACTTTGCTATTTTTAATGTCCCTAGCTAATTTTGACAGGTTCATTTTTTCGCACATCTTCTTCGCTTCACATTTCAACTTATTGAGCGATACATTATGGTGACAATGGAAGACAGAAGTTAAGGCTTCCAACGCCTTCACCTTGTATAACTCTCGTGGAAATACGGCAAAGCCGCCTTCTTTGTCCGATGGGAGTAAGCAGTAGGCGTTCGTCTTCAAGTACGATGCCAGACGATTAATTGCGGGGCGGCCGGGGTCACACTGGTCCCGCATACGAACGTCCACACCAATGGAAACGCACCAATCCATCTCGCTCACGGGAGCCAAACTGGACACTTTTCGCACCAGGGAAAGCTTCTCCGGAGCGGTGGTCGGCGGCTTCACAGCAAACTTCGGCCCTTGAGCGAGACAGTTTTTGACGTCCTCCGGTAGCGTGACGTTTCCTTCGGTGAATACTGTGTTCCCAGGGTCTTGTTTCTTCTTTTTTGGACGAGGATAGCTACGTAGGTGAGACAGGGTGCTCTGCCAGAGGAATTCAGTCGTCTGGTTGGCGAGGCGGTTGAAATCCCTGAAAGCCCGCTTCGCTCTATCTTCTCCTAACAAGTTGTGCAGTTGGGCTTCTAGGTGAATTCGGTAGAGGCGAGCCTGCCTTGACCATTCGGACTTGAGGATTTTGCAAATGCGGTTGCCATGACCGACGGATGGGCTAAAGCCTCCGAAAAGAAGCCGCACATCTTCCGGTAGGAGCTTACGCCGAATGCAGTAGGAGAGCGCGAGTGCTTTGCAGGTCGCGACGGCGATCAAAGAAACTGTGGCGCTTGGGTCCGAAGAGACACAAGATGTACAAGAAATATACGACGTTAGGATGGATAGTTGGGCGTGTTGGTTAAGCATGATCTGAAGTGAAGGCGCGATAACGACGACGGACGAAGAGAGAGCACACACACACAGGGCGCCACTTCCAACAATGTTTAATCAGAAAAGAAGGCCACTAATTTATACAGGGAGCACAATCACAGCACGCGCGCTCTCCTACTGCATTCGGCGTAAGCTCCTACCAGAAGATGTGCGGCTTCTTTTCGGAGGCTTTAGCCCATCCGTCGGTCATGGCAACCGCATTTGCAAAATCTTCAAGTCCGAATGGTCAAGGCAGGCTCGCCTCTACCGAATTCACCTAGAAGCCCAACTGCACAACTTGTTAGGAGAAGATAGAGCGAAGCGGGCTTTCAGGGATTTCAACCGCCTCGCCAACCAGACGACTGAATTCTTCTGGCAGAGCACCCTGTCTCACCTACGTAGCTATCCTCGTCCAAAAAAGAAGAAACAAGACCCTGGGAACACAGTATTCACCGAAGGAAACGTCACGCTACCGGAGGACGTCAAAAACTGTCTCGCTCAAGGGCCGAAGTTTGCTGTGAAGCCGCCGACCACCGCTCCGGAGAAGCTTTCCCTGGTGCGAAAAGTGTCCAGTTTGGCTCCCGTGAGCGAGATGGATCGGTGCGTTTCCAGTGGTGTGGACGTTCTTATGCGGGACCAGTGTGACCCCGGCCGCCCCGCAATTAATCGTCTGGCATCGTACTTGAAGACGAACGCCTACTGCTTACTCCCATCGGAGAAAGAAGGCGGCTTTGCCGTATTTCCACGAGAGTTATACAAGGTGAAGGCGTTGGAAGCCTTAAGTTCTGTCTTCCATTGTCACCATATTGTATCGCTCAAAAAGTTGAAATGTGAAGCGAAGAAGATGTGCGAAATAATGAACCTGTCAAAATTAGCTAGGGACATTAAAAATAGCAAAGTGCGCACACTCGAGGTCTTTTTCAGCGCCAAGACCCATAAAGATAACTGCCCTTTAAGAGTAATAGTGTCGGAGCGCAATACGTGGCAGAAGTGTTTAGCTGCCTTTCTGTTAGTAAGGCTCAAGCTTCTTACAGTAGACGACCCTTACCTCGTAAAGGATTCTACACAAGTAGTTGACTACCTGTCGAGGTAGCCAGTGATGGAATTAGAGGCCTTTTCCGTAGATCTGAAGGATCTATATTATAGCATGCCAAAAGCAGGATTGCTTCAGTGTGTCCAGGAAGGCATTGACAGTTATGGCTCCCTGGCATTTCAAAATGAAGCGGGTATTCCGGAAGACAAATTCCTGGCCATGCTCGAACTATACCTGGCTTCCACCTATATTGAATGGGACAGTCATTTGTACCTGCAAAAGAGCGGCGTTTGCATAGGTTCCTGTTTAGCTCCGATCTTGAGCGACTTATTCTTAGCTGGCGCTGGCAGAACTATGTCTAGCAGTCTAGAGGGTAGCGGTGTAGTCAAAGTTTTTAGATTCGTTGACGACTTCCTAATTTTCGTAGATAAGAATTTCATTGACGCCGACTTGGTCGTTAGTCAAACATTGACAACCTTCAGGCAGACTTTATCTCCCATGGAAGTGACCCACGAACTTTCGGTAGATTCCTCCATCAGGTTTTTAGATCTTAGATTGTTTTTAGCAAGTAACCACGTCTGTTGGCAGTATGAACCTCGGGCAAGTAAACCTCTGTTACCTTTTAGTTCCTCTCACTCAAAGCTAGTTAAACGAAGCATTGCTAACATGTGCCTGCTGAATGTTTTTAAGAAGTCCTGTTCACATCGAGCTGCGGCAAGTTTTCTCAAGCAGATCGACCGACTGGAAGAAGCAGGTTACCCACAGCCTGTTCTAGTTTCCGTAGCGGAAACAATCCTGAAGAAGTCCCGAACACGCCAACTGGACCAGGAACCACCTCCCGAAAAAGAAAAGGTAGCCGTCATACCTTACATACACCGCATGTCGCACAATTTGAAGAAGATTGCCAAGCGAGCTAATGTAAATGTCGTGTTTTCTGCCCCGTGCAAGCTTTCCAAGCTCTGTAGAATGACTAACCCTTTTTTCCGCAAGGCACCGGCCTGTGTCACAAAACATGACAACAAGTACGTAGATTGTCAGGCAGGAGTAGTTTACGAAATTCCTTTAGATTGCGGTAGAAAGTACGTGCGCCAAACCGAGCAGTGCCTGAATGACAGGCTGAGGCAGCACAATAACAAAGTCAACATTGGGAGAGAGGGCCACCTGGCAATTCACTCTAGAGACTGCAAATGTAAGCCAGACTTCTACGCCTGCGCTGTGGTTGCCAGAAGCCGTGACAAATGGGTTCGTTTAATCATCTTCATCATCATCATCATCAGCCTATATTTATGTCCACTGCAGGACGAAGGCCTCTCCCTGCGATCACCAATTACCCCTGCCTTGCGCTAGCGTATTCCAACTTGCGCCTGCGAATTTCCTAACCTCATCATCCCACCTGACTTTCTGCCGTCCTCGACTGCGCTTCCCTTCTCATGGTATCCATTCTGTAACCCTAATGGTCCACCGGTTATCCATCCTACGCATTACATGGCCTGCCCAGCTCCATTTCTTCCGCTTAATGTCAACTAGAATATCGTCTACCCCCGTTTGTTCTCTGATCCACACCGCTCTCTTCCGGTCTCTTAACGTTACTCCTAAGATTTTTCGTTCCATTGCTCTTTGTGCGGTCCTTAACTTGTTCTCGAGCTTCTTTGTTAACCTCCAAGTTTCTGCCCCGTATGTTAGCACTGGTAGAATGCAAAGAGTGTACACTTTTCTTTTCAACGACAGTGGTAAGCTCCCAGTCAGGATTTGGCAATGCCTGCCGTATGCACTCCAACCTAATTTTATTCTTCTGTAAATTTCTTTCTCATGATCAGGGTCCCCTGTGAGTAATTGACCTAGATAAACATATTCCTTTACAGATTCTAGAGGCTGACTGGCGATCCTGAATTCTTGTTCCCTTGCCAGGCTATTGAACATTATCTTTGTCTTCTGCATATTCATCTTCAACCCAATTCTTGCACTTTCTCGATGAAGGTCCTCAATCATTTGTTGTAATTCCTCTCCATTGTTGCTCAATAGGACAATGTCATCTGCAAACGGAAGGTTGCTGAGATATTCGCCATCGATCCTCACTCCTAATCCTTGCCATTCTAAGAGCTTGAATACTTCTTCTAAGCATGCAGTGAATAGCATTGGAGAGATTGTGTCTCCTTGCCTGACCCCTTTCTTGATAGGTATCTTTCTACTTTTCTTGTGGAGAACCAAGGTAGCTGTGGGATCCTTGTAGATATTTGCCAAGATATTCACGTATGCCCCCTCCACTCCTTGATTACGCAATGCCTCTATGACTGCTGATATCTCTACTGAATCGAATGCCTTTTCATAATCTATGAAAGCCATATAGAGAGGTTGATTGTACTCCGCAGATTTCTCGATTACCTGGTTGATGGCATGGATATGGTCCATCGTAGAATATCCCTTCCGGAAGCCAGCCTGTTCTCTTGGTTGAATGAAGTCAAGTGTTGTCCTGATTCTATTGTAAATTATCTTGGTGAATATTTTATACAATACTGAAAGCAAGCTAATGGGTCTGTAATTCTTCAATTCTTTAACGTCTCCCTTCTTATGGATAAGTATAATGTTGGCGTTCTTCCAGCTCTCTGGTACACTTGAAGTTATGAGGCATTGCGTATAAAGGGCCGCAAGCTTTTCAAGCATGATATCTCCTCCATCTTTGATTAAATCTACTGTTATTCCATCTTCTCCAGGCGCTTTTCCCCTGGTCATGTCTTTCAAGGCCCTTCTAACTTCATCGCTAGTTATAGAAGGAGCTTCTGTATCCGGTTCATCACTATTTCGATGAACCGGATACAGAAGCTCCTTCTATTCGTTTAATGTTCGTTTAATAATTGAGGCCAAAAGGATCATTGGAGCAGGTGATAAGTGCGTAAGTGTTACCTCAATATCTCTATCACGCAAAGAACTACTTTACCTGAACGCGAATGCGCACTGAGAAACTGTGATTGTGCTCCCTGTATAAATTAGTGGCGTTCTTTTCTGATTAAACATTGTTGGAAGTGGCGCCCTGTGTGTGTGTGCTCTCTCTTCGTCCGTCGTCGTTTTCGCGTTTTCACTTCAGATCATGCTTAACCAACACGCCCAACTATTCATCCTAACAATGAAAAAAAATGATTTCAGCCAATGGAAGGATATTATGCTAGTGCTGTGCGTAAAAAAAGCTGTGTTCTACGTGCTTTCCCGAATCGTGGAGAGTGAAAAAAATGATTTCAGCTAATGCGAAGAATATTATGCTAGTGGTGTGCGTAAAGAAAGCTGCGTTATACGTGCTTTCCCGAATCGTGGGGAGTGAAAAAAATTGATTTCAGCTAATGCGAAGAATATTATGCTAGTTGTGTGCGTAAAGAAAGCTGCGTTCTTTGTGCTTTTCCGAATCGTCGGGAGTAAAAAAATGATTTCTGCTAATGCGTAGAATAATATGCTAGTGGTGTGCGTAAGAAAGGCTGTGTTCTACGTGATTTCCCGAATGTTCGCGAGTGAAAAAAAATGATTTCAGCTAATGCGAAGAATATTATGCTTGTGGTGTGCGTAAAGAAAGCTGCGTTTTTCGTGCTTTCCCGAATCGTCGGGAGTGAAAAAAGTGATTTCAGCTAATGCGAAGAATATTATGCTAGTGGTGTCGGTAAAGAAATCTGCGTTCTACACGCTTTCCCTATTCGTCGGGAGTGAAAAAAATGATTTCAGCTAATGCGAAGAATATTATGCTAGTGGTGGGCGTAAAAAAAGGTGCGCTCTAGTGCTTTCCAGAATCGTCGGGAGTGAAAAAATTGATTTCAGCTAATGCGAAGAATATTATGCTAGTGGTGAGCGTAAAGAAAGCTGTGTTCTACGTGCTTTTCCGAATCGCCGGGAGAGAAAAAAAATGATTTCAGCTAATGCGAGGAATATTATGCTAGTGGTGTGCGTAAAGAAAGCTGCGTTCTACGTGCTTTCCCGAATCGTCGGGAGTGAAAAAAATCATTTCAGCTAATGCGAAGAATATTATGCCAGTGTTGTGCGTAAAGAAATCTGCATTCTACGCGCTTTCCCGAATCGTCGGGAGTGACAAAACATGATTTCAGCTAATGCGAAGAATATTATGCTAGTGGTGTGCGTAAAGAAAGCTGCGTTATACGTGCTTTCCTGAATCGTCGGGAGTGAAAAATATGATTTCAGCTAATGCGAAGGATATTATGGTAGTGGTGTGCGTAAAGAAAGCTGCGTTCTACGTGCTTTCCCAAATCGTCGGGATTGAAAAAAAAATGATTTCTTCTAATGCGAAGAATATTATGCTAGTGGTGTGCATGAGAAAAGCTGAGTTCTACGTGCTTTCCCGAATGTTCGCGAGTGAAAAAAATGATTTCAGCTAATGCGAAGAATATTATGCTAGTGGTGTGCATAAAGAAAGCTGCGTTTTTCGTGCTTTCCCGAATCGCCGGAAGAGAAAAAATTATTTCAGCTAATGTGAAGAATATTATGCTTGTGGTGTGCATAATGAAAGGTGCGTTCTACGTGCTTTCCCGAATCGTCAGCAGAGAAAAAAATGTTTTCAGCTAATGTGAGGAATATTATGCTAGTGGTGTGCATAAGAAAAGCTGCGTTCTACGTGCTTTCCCGAATGTTCGCGAGTGAAAAAAATGATTTCAGCTAATGCGAAGAATATTATGCTAGTGGTGTGCGTAAAGAAAGCTGCGTTTTTCGTGCTTTCCCGAATCGTCGGGAGTGGAAAAGGTGATTTCAGCTAATGCGAAGAATATTATGCTGGTGGTGTGCGTAAAGAAATCTGCGTTCTTTGTGCTTTCCCGAATCGTCGGGAGTGAAAAAAATGATTTCAGCTAATGCGAAGAATATTATGCTAGTGGTGAGCGTAAAGAAAGCTGCGTTCTACGTGCTTTTCCGAATCGTCGGGAGAGAAAAAAAATGATTTCAGCTAATGCGAGGAATATTATGCTAGTGGTGTGCGTAAAGAAAGCTGCGTTCTACGTGCTTTCCCGAATCGTCGGGAGTTAGAAAATGATTTCAGCTAATGCGAAGAATATTATGCTAGTGGTGTGCGTAAAGAAAGCTGCGTTATACGTGCTTTCCCGAATCGTCGGGAGTGAAAAAAATCATTTCAGCTAATGCGAAGAATATGCTAGTGGTGTGCGTAAAGAAACCTGCGATCTTCATGCTTTTCCGAATCGTCGGGAGTGAAAAAAATGATTTCAGCTACTGCAAAGAATATTATGGTAGTGGTGTGCATAAGGAAAGCTGCATTCTACGTGCTTTCCCGAATCTTCGCGAGTGAAAAAAATGATTTCAGCTAATGCGAAGAATATTATGCTAGTGGTGTGCGTAAAGAAAGCTGCGTTCTAAGTGCTTTTCCGAATCGTCGGGAGTGAAAAAAAATGATTTCAGCTAATGCGAAGAATATTATGCTGGTGGTGTGCTTAAAGAAAGCTGCGTTCTACGTGCTTTCCCGAATCGCCGGGAGGTAAAAAGATATATTTCAGCTAATGGATGGATGGATGGATGAATAACTTTATTAGTGTCCTTTAGGGCGCGTGCTAGCGCGCAGCGGGCCGCTCCCACGTCGGGACAGAAAGGCCGAGCCTCTCCGCCGCGCCGCGGGCCCGTTGGACAGCCCATAACTGTTCTTCGAGGTTGGGGCTGCGTAGAACCGCATCCCAACGTGAAGAACTGTTGCTTGCATCGCCGCGTAACGCGGGACACCGCCAGAGCATGTGAGGTAAGCTCGCTAAGTCATTGCATATTGCACATGTGTTTGTTGTCTGAATTTTGGGGTACATTTTGTGAAGAAGTAGGGGGTTTGGGTATGCCCCCGTCTGTAGAAGCCTTAGTGTTAAAGCCTGAGGTCTATTGAGTTTACAATGCGGGAGGGGGTAGATCCTACGAGCCAAGTAAAAATGCTTAGTAATTTCGTTGTACGAGAGAGGAGAGTCCCGATAGTCAGTACCCCCAACGTCATGCTGCCCGGTGGTACTCGTAGCTACGCGGTTGATAATTCCTCGCGCAGCATTGTGTGCCGACTCATTGAGGTTGGGCGGGGCACCCTCGATCTGTCCCATGTGGGCTGGAAACCAGATCACTGTGTGTGGCTTGATCTGCTTGCTTCCTATTATCCCTAGGGCCAGCTCGGATATGGTTCCTTTGGCAAATGCCCGAACGGCTGATCTCGAGTCACTGTAGATTGATGTCCTCTTGTCGTCCAATAAGGCCATCGCTATTGCAGCCTGCTCTGCGGTCTCAGAGGACGTCGTCCGAATCGAGATTGCGTTCGTTACTTTACTTTCATGGTCTACGCTAACCGCAGCGAAGGCCTGTCCGTCGGCGTAGCGAGCTGCGTCTACAAAACTGTTCTCCGAAGCCCGTTCCCGAGCCTTTTCCAGGAGGGCCTTCGCGCGCGCCCGACGTCTTCCCACGTTGTGTTCCGGATGGACGTTTCGTGGGATCGGGGCGACAGTGATGCGGTCCCGCTGCTCTCGAGGGATGCTGCAGAACTTTGTTTTGACTACTGTGGGGGGAACGCCCAGCTCCTGCAGGATGTGTCTTCCAGCTTGTGTGGTAGATAGCCTGACGAACTGGGCCCTCTCCTGCGCTTCCGCCATTTCCTCGAGCGTGGTATGCATGCCGAGTAGAAGTAAGCTTTCCGTGTGTGTGTATATGGGGAGGCCCAGGGCTCTCTTGATTGCCTTCCTGATTAATGCGTTCAGCTTATCCCGCTCCGATCTTTGCCAGTTGTGCATGGCCGCGACGTAAGTGAAATGACACATTACGAACGCATGCACCAATCTCACGAGGTTGTCTTCTCCGAGGCCTTGCTGCCGGTTGGCCACTCTTCTTATTAATCTGATGGCATTGTCCGTCTTCTTAGTGAGACGCAGCACTGTCTGGTTGTTAGAGCCACTCGACTCGACCATCATGCCGAGAATCCGGATGGCATCCACCCTCGGAATATAGCCTCCGTCGTTTGTCCGTAGTTTGATGTCGCATTCGGCGAGTGGCTTCCATCCCTTTGGTTTGGGGCCTCTGCGCTTGGGTCGATATAGTAGCAGTTCCGACTTGTGAGGTGAGCACCGAAGGCCCGTGGACTCGAGGTATCTCTCGGTAGCATCAATCGCCTCTTGCAGGGCCGTCTCTACCTGTCCATCACTACCTCCCGTACACCAGATGGTAACGGTCGTCTGCGTATATGGTATGACTGATACCGTCGATAGCAGAGAGTTTCCTGGATAGACCAATCATGGCGAGGTTAAAGAGGGTTGGGGATATGACTGCCCCTTGTGGCGTCCCCTTAGACCCCAGCTTGATCATGTCTGAAGTCAGGTCCCCGATCTTTAGGGTGGCTTCTCTGTCTGACAGAAAAGATTTCGTGTAGGAATGGAAGTGATTCCCCAGGTTAAGGCTCGAGATTGTGTCTAAAACGAACGAGTGAAGAATGTTGTCAAAGGCCTTTTCCAGATCTAGACCTAGTATGGCTCTCGTGTCCCACGTATTAGAGTCAATAATGTGATGCTTGATGAGCTTCATCGCGTCCTGCGTCGATAGTCCAGCCCTGAAGCAGATCATGTTGTATGGGTAAATGTCGTGCTCCTCCAGGTAGCGAGAAAGCCTGTTTAGGATTGCGTGTTCAGCAACCTTCCCCACGCACGATGTGAGCGAAATTGGGCGGAGGTTATCGAGGCTGGGCGGCTTGCCTGGCTTGGGGATGAGAATGGTGTTGGCCGATTTCCACATTTCCGGAACTATACCACTGCTCCATGTTTGGTTAATGATGTCCTTTAGGAATTCGATGGACTTGTCGTCCAGGTTCCGTAGAGCTTTGTTCGTGATCTTGTCCGGACCCGGAGCCGATCTGCCGTTGAGGGCGTGGAGCGCCTGCCTGATCTCCTCAATCCCGAATTCTGCGTCAAGTTCAGGGTTCCCGGAGCCGTCGTAGTCAGGTGAAGGTGGTGTAGGGCCCGATGCGACAGACAAGTACTTCTTCACGAGTCTGGATAAAATTTCCTCGCTCGAATATTCCCGCTTGGCTGCGTGTAGGGTGCGCGCCAGTGTGTTGTGTTGGTTGGTTTTAGTGTTCGTCTCGTCGAGGAGATGCTTTAGGAGGTTCCAGGTTCCCCCGTTACGCATCTGCCCATCGATCGAGTTGCACACCTCATCCCATTGCTGTTTAGAGAGGGCTCTGCAGTGTTCCTCTATAGTTCTGTTGATTTCTGCGATCTTTTTTCTGAGCCTGCGGTTGAGCCTTTGTCCCTTCCACCTGGCGAGGAGGGACTGCTTGGCCTCCAACAGGTGAGCCAGACGACTGTCCATCTTTTCCACCGGGAAGGTCGGTACAAACCTCTTTTGTGGTAGCTTTGATGTCGTCTCTAACCTGTGCCACCCAATTGTTCGAGGCTAGGCTTGCCCTCACTCTCCGTTCGCTCTTCCCTAATCTTGCGAAACTTGTCCCAGTCTGTGTACTGGAACATGCGCTGTCTCTTCTGCTCGACCTGGAGGTGTGTGGCCAAGATATAATGGTCGCTACCAAAGTCTACCCCGAGGTTCGTCCACTTAACCGCTGCGATGCTCCTGACAAAGGTGAGATCCGGTGTCGTGTCACGGCTCGACGAGGTCCCGCATCTGGTGGGGAATGCCGGGTCCGTGACTAGCATCAAGTTTAGGTTTAGAGCCTCACGCCAGAGGTCCTCGCCCTTGTTAGTGTTGTATGGGTAGCCCCAGGTGTGGTAGGGGGCGTTGAAGTCACCAGCTACGATCAAAGGGGAGTCTCGCGCTAGTTGCGTGGCCTTGGTGATTAGGGCTTTGAAGCGTTGTCTTGGGTTTTTGGGACTACTGTATACATTTAGGATGAATATACTGGCGCGGTTCGCTGGGCTTGGGATGATTTCTATCATTATATATTCCACTTTACTTGCGGTCATCCTAAGGTCGTGAGTGATGTGGGTCAGCTTGTTGCTAATCAGTACAGCGACCCCCCGTCCTTCTTCGTGCTTCGCTACGGGCCTGTAGCCGGACAGCGTGACGTTAGATGAGAGTGTTTCTTGTATAATGATGGCATGTGGCTTCTCTGTGTGTGATCGAATATATTGCTGCAGGGGAGCCCTCTTGGAAAGGAAACCCCTGCAATTCCATTGCCACATCCTGAATGAGCTAGTTTGAGTGGCCATCGTATTGCTGTGGAGCTGCTGTGCTAGCCTTCGGAGGCCCGATTGCCCCCGTGCTGTTAATAGTCGATGCTGTTGTTGGGGGCGTAGGAGCTTTAGGTACCAGCACAGGTGCTACGACGTTTTCCAAGAAGGATTCAATTTTGCTGATGCGCTTATTAGTGCGCTCCTCAGCTAATGCGAAGAATATTATGCTAGTTGTGTGCGTAAAGAAAGCTGCGTTCTTTGTGCTTTTCCGAATCGTCGGGAGTAAAAAAATGATTTCTGCTAATGCGTAGAATAATATGCTAGTGGTGTGCGTAAGAAAGGCTGTGTTCTACGTGATTTCCCGAATGTTCGCGAGTGAAAAAAAATGATTTCAGCTAATGCGAAGAATATTATGCTTGTGGTGTGCGTAAAGAAAGCTGCGTTTTTCGTGCTTTCCCGAATCGTCGGGAGTGAAAAAAGTGATTTCAGCTAATGCGAAGAATATTATGCTAGTGGTGTCGGTAAAGAAATCTGCGTTCTACACGCTTTCCCTATTCGTCGGGAGTGAAAAAACGATTTCAGCTAATGCGAAGAATATTATGCTAGAGGTGAGCGTACGAAAGCTGCGTTCTACGTGCTTTTCCGAATCGCCGGGAGAGAAAAAAAATGATTTCAGCTAATGCGAGGAATATTATGCTAGTGGTGTGCGTAAAGAAAGCTGCGTTCTACGTGCTTTCCCGAATCGTCGGGAGTTAGTAAATGATTTCAGCTAATGCGAAGAATATTATGCTAGTGGTGTGCGCAATGAAAGCTGCGTTCTATGTGCTTTCCCGAATGTTCGCGAGTGAAAAAATAATTTCAGCTATTGCGAAGAGTATTATGCTAGTGGTGTGCATAAAGAAGCTGCGTGCTTACCCGAACCGTTGGGAGTGAAAAAAATGATTTCAGCTAATGCGAAGAATATTATGCTAGTGGTGTGCGTAAAGAAAGCTGCACTCTGCGTGCTTTCCTGAATCGTCGGGAGTGAAAAAAATGATTTCAGCTAATGCGAAGAATATTATGCTAGTGGTGTGCGTAAAGAAAGCTGCGTTATACGTGCTTTCCCGAATCGACGGGAGTGAAAAATATGATTTCAGCTAATGCGAAGGATATTATGCTAGTGGTGTGCATAAGAAAAGCTACGTTCTACACGCTTTCCCGAATCGTCGGGGGTGAAAAAAATGATTTCAGCTAATGCGACGAATATTATGCTAGTGGTGTGCGTAAAGAAAGCTGCGCTCTGCGTGCTTTCCCGAATCTTCGCGAGTGAAAAAAATGATTTCAGCTAATGGGAAGAATATTATGCTAGTGGTGTGCATAAGAAAAGCTGCGTTCTACACGCTTTCCCGAATCGTCGGGGGTGAAAAAAATGATTTCAGCTAATGCGACGAATATTATGCTGGTGGTGTGCTTAAAGAAAGCTGCGTTCTACGTGCTTTCCCGAATCGTCGGGAGTGAAAAAAATTGATTTCAGCTAATGCGAAGAATATTATGCTAGTTGTGTGCGTAAAGAAAGCTGCGTTCTTTGTGCTTTTCCGAATCGTCGGGAGTAAAAAAATGATTTCTGCTAATGCGTAGAATAATATGCTAGTGGTGTGCGTAAGAAAGGCTGTGTTCTACGTGATTTCCCGAATGTTCGCGAGTGAAAAAAAATGATTTCAGCTAATGCGAAGAATATTATGCTTGTGGTGTGCGTAAAGAAAGCTGCGTTTTTCGTGCTTTCCCGAATCGTCGGGAGTGAAAAAAAGTGATTTCCGCTAATGCGAAGAATATTATGCTAGTGGTGTGCGTAAGAAAGGCTGTGTTCTACGTGATTTCCCGAATGTTCGCGAGTGAAAAAAATGATTTCAGCTAATGCGAAGAATATTATGCTTGTGGTGTGCGTAAAGAAAGCTGCGTTTTTCGTGCTTTCCCGAATCGTCAGGAGTGAAAAAAGTGATTTCAGCTAATGCGAAGAATATTATGCTAGTGGTGTCGGTAAAGCAATCTGCGTTCTACACGCTTTCCCTATTCGTCGAAAGTGAAAAAAATGATTTCAGCTAATGCGAAGAATATTATGCTAGTGGTGGGCGTAAAAAAAGGTGCGCTCTACGTGCTTTCCCGAATCGTCGGGAGTGAAAAAAATTGATTTCAGCTAATGCGAAGAATATTATGCTAGTTGTGTGCGTAAAGAAAGCTGCGTTCTTTGTGCTTTTCCGAATCGTCGGGAGTAAAAAAATGATTTCTGCTAATGCGTAGAATAATATGCTAGTGGTGTGCGTAAGAAAGGCTGTGTTCTACGTGATTTCCCGAATGTTCGCGAGTGAAAAAAAAATGATTTCAGCTAATGCGAAGAATATTATGCTTGTGGTGTGCGTAAAGAAAGCTGCGTTTTTCGTGCTTTCCCGAATCGTCGGGAGTGAAAAAAGTGATTTCAGCTAATGCGAAGAATATTATGCTAGTGGTGTCGGTAAAGAAATCTGCGTTCTACACGCTTTCCCTATTCGTCGGGAGTGAAAAAATGATTTCAGCTAATGCGAAGAATATTATGCTAGTGGTGTGCGTAAAGAAAGCTGCGTTCTACGTGCTTTCCGAATCGTCGGGAGATGAAAAAATGATTTCAGCTAATGCGAGAATATTATGCTAGTGGTGTGCGTAAAGAAAGCTGCGTTCTACGTGCTTTCCCGAATCGTCGGGAGTGAAAAATGATTTCAGCTAATGCGAAGAATATTATGCTAGTGGTGTGCGTAAAGAAAGCTGCGTTCTATGTGCTTTCCCGAATCGTTCGGGAGTGAAAAAAAATGATTTCAGCTAATGCGAAGAATATTATGCTAGTGGTGTGCGTAAAGAAGCTGCGTGCTTACCCGAATCGTCGGGAGTGAAAAAAATGATTTCAGCTAATGCGAAGAATATTATGCTAGTGGTGTGCGTAAAGAAAGCTGCACTCTGCGTGCTTTCCTGAATCGTCGGGAGTGAAAAAAATGATTTCAGCTAATGCGAAGAATATTATGCTAGTGGTGTGCGTAAAGAAAGCTGCGTTATACGTGCTTTCCCGAATCGTCGGGAGTGAAAAAAATGATTTCAGCTAATGCGAAGAATATTATGCTAGTGGTGTGCGTAAAGAAAGCTGCGTTCTACGCGCTTTCCCGAATCGTCGGGAGTGAAAAAAATGATTTCAGCTAATGCGAAGAATATTATGCTAGTGGTGTGCGTAAAGAAAGCTGCGTTCTACGTGCTTTCCCGAATCGTCGGGAGTGAAAAAATGATTTCAGCTAATGCGAAGAATATTATGCTAGTGGTGTGCGTAAAGAAAGCTGCGTTCTACGTGCTTTCCCGAATCGTCGGGAGTGAAAAAAAATGATTTCAGCTAATGCGAAGAATATTATGCTAGTGGTGTGCGTAAAGAAAGCTGCGTTCTACGTGCTTTCCCGAATCGTCGGGAGTGAAAAAAATGATTTCAGCTAATGCGAAGAATATTATGCTAGTGGTGTGCGTAAAGAAAGCTGCGTTCTACGTGCTTTCCCGAATCGTCGGGAGTGAAAAAATGATTTCAGCTAATGCGAAGAATATTATGCTAGTGGTGTGCGTAAAGAAAGCTGCGTTCTACGTGCTTTCCCGAATCGTCGGGAGTGAAAAAATGATTTCAGCTAATGCGAAGAATATTATGCTAGTGGTGTGCGTAAAGAAAGCTGCGTTCTACGTGCTTTCCCGAATCGTCGGGAGTGAAAAAAATGATTTCAGCTAATGCGAAGAATATTATGCTAGTGGTGTGCGTAAAGAAAGCTGCGTTCTACGTGCTTTCCCGAATCGTCGGGAGTGAAAAAAATGATTTCAGCTAATGCGAAGAATATTATGCTAGTGGTGTGCGTAAGAAAGCTGCGTTCTACGTGCTTTCCCGAATCGTCGGAGTGAAAAAATGATTTCAGCTAATGCGAAGAATATTATGCTAGTGGTGTGCGTAAAGAAAGCTGCGTTCTACGTGCTTTCCCGAATCGTCGGGAGTGAAAAAATGATTTCAGCTAATGCGAAGAATATTATGCTAGTGGTGTGCGTAAAGAAAGCTGCGTTCTACGTGCTTTCCCGAATCGTCGGGAGTGAAAAAAATGATTTCAGCTAATGCGAGAATATTATGCTAGTGGTGTGCGTAAAGAAAGCTGCGTTCTACGTGCTTTCCCGAATCGTTAGGAGTGAAAAAAATGATTTCAGCTAATGCGAAGAATATTATGCTAGTGGTGTGCGTAAAGAAAGCTGCGTTCTTCGTGCTTTCCCGAATCGTCGGGAGTGAAAAAAGTGATTTCAGCTAATGCGAAGAATATTATGCTAGTGGTGTGCGTAAAGAAATCTGCGTTCTTCGTGCTTTCCCGAATCGTCGGGAGTGAAAAAAATGATTTCAGCTAATGCGAAGAATATTATGCTAGTGGTGTGCGTAAAGAAAGCTGCGTTCTACGTGCTTTCCCGAATCGTCGGAGTGAAAAAATGATTTCAGCTAATGCGAAGATATTATGCTAGTGGTGTGCGTAAAGAAAGCTGCGTTCTACGTGCTTTCCCGAATCGTCGGGAGTGAAAAAATGATTTCAGCTAATGCGAAGAATATTATGCTAGTGGTGTGCGTAAAGAAAGCTGCGTTCTACGTGCTTTCCCGAATCGTCGGGAGTGAAAAAAATGATTTCAGCTAATGCGAAGAATATTATGCTAGTGGTGTGCGTAAAGAAAGCTGCGTTCTACGTGCTTTCCCGAATCGTCGGGAGTGAAAAAAATGATTTCAGCTAATGCGAAGAATATTATGCTAGTGGTGTGCGTAAAGAAAGCTGCGTTCTACGTGCTTTCCCGAATCGTCGGGAGTGAAAAAAATGATTTCAGCTAATGCGAAGAATATTATGCTAGTGGTGTGCGTAAAGAAAGCTGCGTTCTACGTGCTTTCCCGAATCGTCGGGAGTGAAAAAAATGATTTCAGCTAATGCGAAGAATATTATGCTAGTGGTGTGCGTAAAGAAAGCTGCGTTCTACGTGCTTTCCCGAATCGTCGGGAGTGAAAAAATGATTTCAGCTAATGCGAAGAATATTATGCTAGTGGTGTGCGTAAAGAAAGCTGCGTTCTACGTGCTTTCCCGAATCGTCGGGAGTGAAAAAATGATTTCAGCTAATGCGAAGAATATTATGCTAGTGGTGTGCGTAAAGAAAGCTGCGTTTACGTGTCTTTCCGAATCGTCGGGAGTGAAAAAATGATTTCAGCTAATGCGAAGAATATTATGCTAGTGGTGTGCGTAAAGAAAGCTGCGTTCTACGTGCTTTCCCGAATCGTCGGGAGTGAAAAAAATGATTTCAGCTAATGCGAAGAATATTATGCTAGTGGTGTGCGTAAAGAAAGCTGCGTTCTACGTGCTTTCCCGAATCGTCGGGAGTGAAAAAAATGATTTCAGCTAATGCGAAGAATATTATGCTAGTGGTGTGCGTAAAGAAAGCTGCGTTCTACGTGCTTTCCCGAATCGTCGGGAGTGAAAAAAATGATTTCAGCTAATGCGAAGAATATTATGCTAGTGGTGTGCGTAAAGAAAGCTGCGTTCTTACGTGCTTTTCCGAATCGTCGGGAGTGAAAAAAATGATTTCAGCTAATGCGAAGAATATTATGCTAGTGGTGTGCGTAAAGAAAGCTGCGTTCTTAGTGCTTTCCCGAATCGTCAGGAGTGAAAAAAATGATTTCAGCTAATGCGAAGAATATTATGCTAGTGGTGTGCGTAAAGAAAGCTGCGTTCTACGTGCTTTCCCGAATCGTCGGGAGTGAAAAAATGATTTCAGCTAATGCGAAGAATATTATGCTAGTGGTGTGCGTAAAGAAAGCTGCGTTCTACGTGCTTTCCCGAATCGTCGGGAGTGAAAAAAGTGATTTCAGCTAATGCGAAGAATATTATGCTAGTGGTGTGCGTAAAGAAAGCTGCGTTCTACGTGCTTTCCCGAATCGTCGGGAGTGAAAAAATGATTTCAGCTAATGCGAAGAATATTATGCTAGTGGTGTGCGTAAAGAAAGCTGCGTTCTTAGTGCTTTCCCGAATCGTCGGGAGTGAAAAAATGATTTCAGCTAATGCGAAGAATATTATGCTAGTGGTGTGCGTAAAGAAAGCTGCGTTCTACGTGCTTTCCCGAATCGTCGGGAGTGAAAAAAATGATTTCAGCTAATGCGAAGAATATTATGCTAGTGGTGTGCGTAAAGAAAGCTGCGTTCTACGTGCTTTCCCGAATCGTCGGGAGTGAAAAAAATGATTTCAGCTAATGCGAAGAATATTATGCTAGTGGTGTGCGTAAAGAAAGCTGCGTTCTACGTGCTTTCCCGAATCGTCGGGAGTGAAAAAAATGATTTCAGCTAATGCGAAGAATATTATGCTAGTGGTGTGCGTAAAGAAAGCTGCGTTCTACGTGCTTTCCCGAATCGTCGGGAGTGAAAAAAGTGATTTCAGCTAATGCGAAGAATATTATGCTAGTGGTGTGCGTAAAGAAAGCTGCGTTCTACGTGCTTTCCCGAATCGTCGGGAGTGAAAAAAATGATTTCAGCTAATGCGAAGAATATTATGCTAGTGGTGTGCGTAAAGAAAGCTGCGTTCTGCGTGCTTTCCCGAATCGTCGGGAGTGAAAAAAAATGATTTCAGCTAATGCGAAGAATAATATGCTAGTGGTGTGCGTAAAGAAAGCCGCGTTCTACGTGCTTCCCGAATCGTGGAGAGTGAAAAAAATGATTTAAGCTAATGCAAAGAATATTATGCTAGTGGTGTGCGTAAACAAAGCGGCGTTCTACGTGCTTTCCCGAATCGTGGAGAGTGAAAAAAATGATTTCAGCTAATGCGTAGAATAATATGCTAGTGGTGTGCGTAAGGGAAGCTGCGTGCTACACGAATCGTCGGAGTGAAAAAAGTAATTTCAGCTAATGCGAAGAATATTATGCTTGTGTGTGCGTAAAGAAAGG
>NC_051156.1:32844222-32892450 GCF_013339745.2 Dermacentor silvarum
CCCGTGTTCCTCTACGCCATAAATCGTCCTAACGCAGCCCGGATTCTGCCATAAAACCGGCCCAGCGAGAGCATCACTGTTGCTAGCAGCAGCAGTTTTGCATTCGCAGCACGAAACTAAGCAACTTCCTTCGTTTCACAGATAGCTGTGGTGACTACCTGGCTGATCACCCGTGCATCGTACACGTGCCTGCGCGGCACTGACTACTCTGCTGGTCTCGGCGCGCACTCCGCTGAAGCCACCCCAAGCTGCGTTCTACGCAGCCCGGATTCCTGCCATAAAAGCCGTCCCAGCGAGAGCATCACTGTTGTAGCAGCAGCAGTTGCATTCGCAAGCACGAAACTAAGCAAACTTCCTTCGTTTCACAGATAGCTGTGGTGACTACCTCGCTGATCACCCGTGCATCGTACACGTGCCTGCGCGGCACTGACTACCCTGCTGGTCTCGGCGCGCACTCCGCTGAAGCCACCCCAAGCTGCGTTCTACGCAGCCCGGATTCCTGCCATAAAAGCCGTCCCAGCGAGAGCATCACTGTTGTAGCAGCAGCAGTTGCATTCGCAAGCACGAAACTAAGCAAACTTCCTTCGTTTCACAGATAGCTGTGGTGACTACCTGGCTGATCACCCGTGCATCGTACACGTGCCTGCGCGGCACTGACTACCCTGCTGGTCTCGGCGCGCACTCCGCTGAAGCCACCCCCAAGCTGCGTTCTACGCAGCCCGGATTCCTGCCATAAAAGCCGTCCCAGCGAGAGCATCACTGTTGTAGCAGCAGCAGTTGCATTCGCAAGCACGAAACTAAGCAAACTTCCTTCGTTTCACAGATAGCTGTGGTGACTACCTGGCTGATCACCCGTGCATCGTACACGTGCCTGCGCGGCACTGACTACCCTACTGGTCTCGGCGCGCACTCCGCTGAAGCCACCCCAAGCTGCGTTCCACGCAGCCCGGATTCCTGCCATAAAAGCCGTCCCAGCGAGAGCATCACTGTTGTAGCAGCAGCAGTTGCATTCGCAAGCACGCAACTAAGCAAACTTCCTTCGTTTCACAGATAGCTGTGGTGACTACCTGGCTGATCACCCGTGCATCGTACACGTGCCTGCGCGGCACTGACTACCCTGCTGGTCTCGGCGCGCACTCCGCTGAAGCCACCCCCAAGCTGCGTTCTACGCAGCCCGGATTCCTGCCATAAAAGCCGTCCCAGCGAGAGCATCACTGTTGTAGCAGCAGCAGTTGCATTCGCAAGCACGAAACTAAGCAAACTTCCTTCGTTTCACAGATAGCTGTGGTGACTACCTGGCTGATCACCCGTGCATCGTACACGTGCCTGCGCGGCACTGACTACCCTGCTGGTCTCGGCGCGCACTCCGGCTGAAGCCACCCCAAGCTGCGTTCTACGCAGCCCGGATTCCTGCCATAAAAGCCGTCCCAGCGAGAGCATCACTGTTGTAGCAGCAGCAGTTGCATTCGCAAGCACGAAACTAAGCAAACTTCCTTCGTTTCACAGATAGCTGTGGTGACTACCTGGCTGATCACCCGTGCATCGTACACGTGCCTGCGCGGCACTGACTACCCTGCTGGTCTCGGCGCGCACTCCGCTGAAGCCACCCCCAAGCTGCGTTCTACGCAGCCCGGATTCCTGCCATAAAAGCCGTCCCAGCGAGAGCATCACTGTTGTAGCAGCAGCAGTTGCATTCGCAAGCACGAAACTAAGCAAACTTCCTTCGTTTCACAGATAGCTGTGGTGACTACCTGGCTGATCACCCGTGCATCGTACACGTGCCTGCGCGGCACTGACTACCCTGCTGGTCTCGGCGCGCACTCCGCTGAAGCCACCCCCAAGCTGCGTTCTACGCAGCCCGGATTCCTGCCATAAAAGCCGTCCCAGCGAGAGCATCACTGTTGTAGCAGCAGCAGTTGCATTCGCAAGCACGAAACTAAGCAAACTTCCTTCGTTTCACAGATAGCTGTGGTGACTACCTGGCTGATCACCCGTGCATCGTACACGTGCCTGCGCGGCACTGACTACCCTGCTGGTCTCGGCGCGCACTCCGCTGAAGCCACCCCAAGCTGCGTTCTACGCAGCCCGGATTCCTGCCATAAAAGCCGTCCCAGCGAGAGCATCACTGTTGTAGCAGCAGCAGTTGCATTCGCAAGCACGAAACTAAGCAAACTTCCTTCGTTTCACAGATAGCTGTGGTGACTACCTGGCTGATCACCCGTGCATCGTACACGTGCCTGCGCGGCACTGACTACCCTGCTGGTCTCGGCGCGCACTCCGCTGAAGCCACCCCAAGCTGCGTTCTACGCAGCCCGGATTCCTGCCATAAAAGCCGTCCCAGCGAGAGCATCACTGTTGTAGCAGCAGCAGTTGCATTCGCAAGCACGAAACTAAGCAAACTTCCTTCGTTTCACAGATAGCTGTGGTGACTACCTGGCTGATCACCCGTGCATCGTACACGTGCCTGCGCGGCACTGACTACCCTGCTGGTCTCGGCGCGCACTCCGCTGAAGCCACCCCAAGCTGCGTTCTACGCAGCCCGGATTCCTGCCATAAAAGCCGTCCCAGCGAGAGCATCACTGTTGTAGCAGCAGCAGTTGCATTCGCAAGCACGAAACTAAGCAAACTTCCTTCGTTTCACAGATAGCTGTGGTGACTACCTGGCTGATCACCCGTGCATCGTACACGTGCCTGCGCGGCACTGACTACCCTGCTGGTCTCGGCGCGCACTCCGCTGAAGCCACCCCCAAGCTGCGTTCTACGCAGCCCGGATTCCTGCCATAAAAGCCGTCCCAGCGAGAGCATCACTGTTGTAGCAGCAGCAGTTGCATTCGCAAGCACGCAACTAAGCAAACTTCCTTCGTTTCACAGATAGCTGTGGTGACTACCTGGCTGATCACCCGTGCATCGTACACGTGCCTGCGCGGCACTGACTACCCTGCTGGTCTCGGCGCGCACTCCGCTGAAGCCACCCCCAAGCTGCGTTCTACGCAGCCCGGATTCCTGCCATAAAAGCCGTCCCAGCGAGAGCATCACTGTTGTAGCAGCAGCAGTTGCATTCGCAAGCACGAAACTAAGCAAACTTCCTTCGTTTCACAGATAGCTGTGGTGACTACCTGGCTGATCACCCGTGCATCGTACACGTGCCTGCGCGGCACTGACTACCCTGCTGGTCTCGGCGCGCACTCCGCTGAAGCCACCCCCAAGCTGCGTTCTACGCAGCCCGGATTCCTGCCATAAAAGCCGTCCCAGCGAGAGCATCACTGTTGTAGCAGCAGCAGTTGCATTCGCAAGCACGCAACTAAGCAAACTTCCTTCGTTTCACAGATAGCTGTGGTGACTACCTGGCTGATCACCCGTGCATCGTACACGTGCCTGCGCGGCACTGACTACCCTGCTGGTCTCGGCGCGCACTCCGCTGAAGCCACCCCCAAGCTGCGTTCTACGCAGCCCGGATTCCTGCCATAAAAGCCGTCCCAGCGAGAGCATCACTGTTGTAGCAGCAGCAGTTGCATTCGCAAGCACGCAACTAAGCAAACTTCCTTCGTTTCACAGATAGCTGTGGTGACTACCTGGCTGATCACCCGTGCATCGTACACGTGCCTGCGCGGCACTGACTACCCTGCTGGTCTCGGCGCGCACTCCGCTGAAGCCACCCCCAAGCTGCGTTCTACGCAGCCCGGATTCCTGCCATAAAAGCCGTCCCAGCGAGAGCATCACTGTTGTAGCAGCAGCAGTTGCATTCGCAAGCACGCAACTAAGCAAACTTCCTTCGTTTCACAGATAGCTGTGGTGACTACCTGGCTGATCACCCGTGCATCGTACACGTGCCTGCGCGGCACTGACTACCCTGCTGGTCTCGGCGCGCACTCCGCTGAAGCCACCCCCAAGCTGCGTTCTACGCAGCCCGGATTCCTGCCATAAAAGCCGTCCCAGCTAGAGCATCACTCTTGTAGCAGCAGCAGTTGCATTCGCAAGCACGAAACTAAGCAAACTTCCTTCGTTTCACAGATAGCTGTGGTGACTACCTGGCTGATCACCCGTGCATCGTACACGTGCCTGCGCGGCACTGACTACCCTGCTGGTCTCGGCGCGCACTCCGCTGAAGCCACCCCCAAGCTGCGTTCTACGCAGCCCGGATTCCTGCCATAAAAGCCGTCCCAGCGAGAGCATCACTGTTGTAGCAGCAGCAGTTGCATTCGCAAGCACGAAACTAAGCAAACTTCCTTCGTTTCACAGATAGCTGTGGTGACTACCTGGCTGATCACCCGTGCATCGTACACGTGCCTGCGCGGCACTGACTACCCTGCTGGTCTCGGCGCGCACTCCGCTGAAGCCACCCCCAAGCTGCGTTCTACGCAGCCCGGATTCCTGCCATAAAAGCCGTCCCAGCGAGAGCATCACTGTTGTAGCAGCAGCAGTTGCATTCGCAAGCACGAAACTAAGCAAACTTCCTTCGTTTCACAGATAGCTGTGGTGACTACCTGGCTGATCACCCGTGCATCGTACACGTGCCTGCGCGGCACTGACTACTCTGCTGGTCTCGGCGCGCACTCCGGTGAAGCCACCCCCAAGCTGCGTTCTACGCAGCCCGGATTCCTGCCATAAAAGCCGTCCCAGCGAGAGCATCACTGTTGTAGCAGCAGCAGTTGCATTCGCAAGCACGAAACTAAGCAAACTTCCTTCGTTTCACAGATAGCTGTGGTGACTACCTGGCTGATCACCCGTGCATCGTACACGTGCCTGCGCGGCACTGACTACCCTGCTGGTCTCGGCGCGCACTCCGCTGAAGCCACCCCAAGCTGCGTTCTACGCAGCCCGGATTCCTGCCATAAAAGCCGTCCCAGCGAGAGCATCACTGTTGTAGCAGCAGCAGTTGCATTCGCAAGCACGAAACTAAGCAAACTTCCTTCGTTTCACAGATAGCTGTGGTGACTACCTGGCTGATCACCCGTGCATCGTACACGTGCCTGCGCGGCACTGACTACCCTGCTGGTCTCGGCGCGCACTCCGGTGAAGCCACCCCCAAGCTGCGTTCTACGCAGCCCGGATTCCTGCCATAAAAGCCGTCCCAGCGAGAGCATCACTGTTGTAGCAGCAGCAGTTGCATTCGCAAGCACGAAACTAAGCAAACTTCCTTCGTTTCACAGATAGCTGTGGTGACTACCTGGCTGATCACCCGTGCATCGTACACGTGCCTGCGCGGCACTGACTACCCTGCTGGTCTCGGCGCGCACTCCGCTGAAGCCACCCCCAAGCTGCGTTCTACGCAGCCCGGATTCCTGCCATAAAAGCCGTCCCAGCGAGAGCATCACTGTTGTAGCAGCAGCAGTTGCATTCGCAAGCACGAAACTAAGCAAACTTCCTTCGTTTCACAGATAGCTGTGGTGACTACCTGGCTGATCACCCGTGCATCGTACACGTGCCTGCGCGGCACTGACTACCCTGCTGGTCTCGGCGCGCACTCCGCTGAAGCCACCCCCAAGCTGCGTTCTACGCAGCCCGGATTCCTGCCATAAAAGCCGTCCCAGCGAGAGCATCACTGTTGTAGCAGCAGCAGTTGCATTCGCAAGCACGCAACTAAGCAAACTTCCTTCGTTTCACAGATAGCTGTGGTGACTACCTGGCTGATCACCCGTGCATCGTACACGTGCCTGCGCGGCACTGACTACCCTGCTGGTCTCGGCGCGCACTCCGCTGAAGCCACCCCCAAGCTGCGTTCTACGCAGCCCGTGTTCCTGCCATAAAAGCCGTCCCAGCGAGAGCATCACTGTTGTAGCAGCAGCAGTTGCATTCGCAAGCACGAAACTAAGCAAACTTCCTTCGTTTCACAGATAGCTGTGGTGACTACCTGGCTGATCACCCGTGCATCGTACACGTGCCTGCGCGGCACTGACTACCCTGCTGGTCTCGGCGCGCACTCCGCTGAAGCCAACCTCAAGCTGCGTTCTACGCAGCCAGGATTCCTGCCTTAAAAGCTGTCCCAGCGAGAGCATCACTGTTGTAGCAGCAGCAGTTGCATTCGCAAGCCCGAAACTAAGGAAACATCCTTCGTTTCACAGACAGCTGTGGTGACTACCTCGCTGATCACCCGTGCATCGTACACTTGCCTGCGCGGCACTGACTACCCTGCTGGTCTCAGCGCGCACTCCGCTGAAGCCACCCCCAAGCTGCGTTCTACGCAGCCCGTGTTCCTGCCATAAAAGGCGTCCCAGCGAGAGCATCACTGTTGTAGCAGCAGCAGTTGCATTCGCAAGCACGAAACTAAGCAAACTTCCATCGTTTCACAAATAGCTGTGGTGACTACCTGGCTGATCACCCGTGCATCGTACACGTGCCTGCGCGGCACTGACTACTCTGCTGATCTCGGCGCGCACTCCGGTGAAGCCACCCCCAAGCTGCGTTCTACGCAGCCCGGATTCCTGCCATAAAAGCCGTCCCAGCGAGAGGATCACTGTTGTAGCAGCAGCAGTTGCATTCGCAAACACGCAACTAAGCAAACTTCCTTCGTTTCACAGATAACTACTTCGCTGATCACCCGTGCAGTATACACGTGCCTGCGCAGCACTGACTACCCTGCTGGTCTCGGCGCGCACTCCGGTGAAGCCACCCCCAAGCTGCGTTCTAGGCAGCCCGGATTCCTGCCATAAAAGCCGTCCCAGCGAGAGCATCACTGTTGTAGCAGCAGCAGTTGCATTCGCAAACACGCAACTAAGCAAACTTCCTTCGTTTTACAGATAGCTGTGGTGACTACCTGGCTGATCACCCGTGCATCATGCACGTGCCTGCGCGGCACTGATTACCCTGCTGGTCTCGGCGTGCACTCCGGTGAAGCCACCCCCAAGCTGCGTTCTACGCAGCCCGGATTCCTGCCATAAAAGCCGTCCCAGCGAGAGCATCACTGTTGTAGCAGCAGCAGTTGCATTCGCGAGCATGAAACTAAGCAACCTTCCTTCGTTTCACAGATAACTACTTCGCTGATCACCCGTGCATCATACACGTGCCTGCGCGGCACTGACTACCCTGCTGGTCTCGGCGTGCACTACGGTGAAGCCACCCCCAAGCTGCGTTCTACGCAGCCCGGATTCCTGCCATAAAAGCCGTCCCAGCGAGAGCATCACTGTTGTAGCAGCAGCAGTTGCATTCGCAAACACGCAACTAAGCAAACTTCCTTCGTTTTACAGATAGCAGTGGTGACTACCTGGCTTATCACCCGTGCATCGTACACGTGCCTGCGCGGCACTGATTACCCTGCTGGTCTCGGCGCGCACTCCGGTGAAGCCACCCCCAAGCTGCGTTCTACGCAGCCCGGATTCCTGCCATAAAAGCCGTCCCAGCGAGAGCATCACTGTTGTAGCAGCAGCAGTTGCATTCGCAAACACGCAACTAAGCAAACTTCCTTCGTTTCACAGATAACTACTTCGCTGATCACCCGTGCATCATACACGTGCCTGCGCGGCACTGACTACCCTGCTGGTCTCGGCGCGCACTCCGGTGAAGCCACCCCCAAGCTGCGTTCTACGCAGCCCGGATTCCTGCCATAAAAGCCGTCCCAGCGAGAGCATCACTGTTGTAGCAGCAGCAGTTGCATTCGCAAGCACGAAACTAAGCAAACTTCCTTCGTTTCGCAGATGGCTGTGGTGATTACCTGGCTGATCACCCGTGCATCGTACACGTGCCTGCGCGGCACTGACTACCCTGCTGGTCTCGGCGCGCACTCCGGTGAAGCAACCCCCAAGCTGCGTTCCACGCAGCCCGGATTCCTGCCATAAAAGCCGTCCCAGCGAGAGCATCACTGTTGTAGCAGCAGCAGTTGCATTCGCCAGCACACAACTAAGCAAACTTCCTTTGTTTCACAGATAGCTGTGGTGACTACCTGGCTGATCACCCGTGCATCGTACACGTGCCTGCGCGGCACTGACTACCCTACTGGTCTCGGCGCGCACTCCGCTGAAGCCACCCCAAGCTGCGTTCCACGCAGCCCGGATTCAGATTACACATTAATACTGCAAAATCTAGCTTTGTCATTTTCACATCTAAGCAAAAGCTTATCTCGGAATCTCCATCGCTAACCTTCGCTTCCAGCATACTTTATCCTACTGACAGTGTAGTGCTTCTTGGCGTCACATGAGATAAACACCTAAAATTTGATTAGCATGTTTTATCCTTAACCAAGAAGGCAGCTTATGAAATTAGAATATTAATTAAAGATCGCAATTTCTTTAGTCTGAGGACATTCATATCTCTTTACTACGCTTTCATTCATACGTATAATAATTATTGCATATCATGGGGAAACACGTATCCCGCTCATTTATCCCCACTGCACCATACCCAAAATCAAGCAATTCGCATCATCACACGTAGCAGTTACACATCAGAAGAATCTTCATTGCTCAGTTCTAATGGCATTTTATCAGTACAGAAACTAAATAAATACTCCCTTGGAATACTTGTCCATAAATCGGTAAACGGAAAGCTCCCGTTCCCGATAATTACTAACAGCCAATATCCTTCTCCACATCTACCCGATTCGCTTTTACCAACAGCTATCTATTACCAAAACCTAGAACTACTTATGGTAAATTTACTACTAATTTTTCAGCCACACAACTTTGGAACTCATTACCGTGTCATATTAAGATGATCTTTCATTTTCACACATTCAAATCAAGCCTCCGTGAATTTTTGCATTCAATGTAATCATTTCATGATTACCGTTTTATTATTAACTCATTTGTGTTACTAAAATTGTTTGCGATGTTAGCTAATGACTTATTTAATACGATGTTTTGTATGTTTGCATATAGCTGCTTTGTATTTACATATCTTACTCATTTTTAATGGGAGGTCCCCTGTACAGTCTGTTGACTATGGGACCTCCCTCTATATGTATAATCTCCATTTGTAACCTTACTATTGTGCACAATAAAGAACTCTCAAACTCAAACTTCAAAAGCATATTTTAACTAGTTGTATTATCAACATTCGCGATTAATCGAACAATTTTTTTTGCAATACGAGAACCTTATTTATGTTTGTTTTCGTCATTGTGGTCCATACTCAACTGCAGTAGTTAAGATGAGAAAAAAAAGTGTGCTATAAACTTGTAATTTACATTTCAAAGGTAAAGTTTCACGACATCGCGACAGAGCCCCGCAGACGGAAGAGAATTTCTTCCAGACAAGGTCAGTGTGGGCATCTCGGTTTAAATAACACGAACAATATACTCAAGAATCTTGTGGACTTGAACTATTTTGATTTGTTGACCTTCAAAGTGAAGCATGCAGTGTGGTATTATCGGTTTGTTTCTTGCGCGAAATATTATAGGCTCGGACTTTGTAGGATTTGTATTTCATTTATTCCTCCTTGACCACCTAACCGCTTTAATTAGTAGGTCATTACATTTCACCATTAAATCGTTAAGGTTAGGGCCTGAAAGAAGTAGTGTGCTGTCATCGGCGTATATCCCAAAATCAATGGAAGGATCGACACTTACAATATCATTTATGTACGTATTGAACAAAAAGGGTCCCGACTACGCTACCCTGTGTGACACCACAACTAATAGGCAAAAGGGATGAAAGTTCATTATTTACAGGCACCGACTCACTTCAGTTTTGGAGGTATTCTTCAAGCAATGTCAGTGGTTTACCACGGATTTCGAACATTTTAAGTTTGTTAACAAGAATCATATGATTTAAGCAGACAAAAGCGTCACTAAAATCAAGGAAAAGGCCCACCGCATACAAGTTCTCATTAATATTCTTCAAAATAACTTCCTTCATTGTTAATAACGCTGTTTCTGTAGATTTGCCTGTTCTGAAACCAAATTGTGACTCAGATAGTAGGTTATTTTTGCCAAAAACTTAATTATTCTTGATGAAATGATTTTTTCCAGACCTTTGGAAAAGACAGGGAGTACTGAAATCGGCCTACAATTTGCTGGTACATTTCGGTCACCAACTTTAAAAATGACAGATACTTTTGCAGTTTTTATTGCGTTGGGGGAAACCCCTCACTCAAATGCAAGATTGTAGATGTGTGAAATCAAGGGACAAATTATGGGTAGCACTTTCAGGTGCGAGAGCATCTTATGCTCGGGGCAGTGTCCGCTCTGCAGCGTCCGCACCCATACTGCGCATGCGCAACTCTCCCTCATTCTCCTCTCCTACGCAGGTGTGCGCTCTCCTCTTCCCCTCTCCGCCACAGGTACGGCGCAGCAAATCATTGCATATAACTCTCTCTCTCTCTCATTCTCTCCCTCTCTCTCTAAGGGTACGCCGGTAGGCGGCGCAAGTGTCGCGGCGCAGTATAAAGCGCGCGTTCGCTGTGCTTCCGTCACCGATTCCTAGTAGCGCACCGACGCTAGGAATCACGTACGATCTCCAAATAAAGACGCAACAATCCCGAACAAACGTCTCCTCTCTTCTCAACACATTCTCTCACTCTAACTTTCATTGGGTTGTGTTGCCAAGTGAAACGAAACGGAAACTCGATGCGCACTCCCCGCGATGCTTTCCCATCCCACCATGGTTGCCCGTAGGGTGAGATAATGTGATTTTTTCAATGGTTTCATCTGCATGCTGTTGATATCTAAGGCTTTGATGTTACTAATTCCAATGTACATGTTATAAACTTCATTTGCAACCGTAGGTTCGAAAAATATAGTCTCGCTAAGCTGACTAGGATAAGTGGCTATTGTAGTGTCCCTACGGTCTTGAGATAAAGAAATCTAATTAATAAAATGTTTGCTAAAATATTCTGCAAGTGCACTCCCTTTTATTTCGTTGCCATTTGATTTTGTGACAGAGTTATTCGCGCGGCGACCTAGGACATCGCTTAAACCTTTCCAGGCAATATCTGTTCTCCTTGAATTGACGCTAGAAAAGAGCTCCTGGTAATATGATGTTTTAGCTTTCCGTAGCTCCGAGTTTATTCGGTTTCTTAATTTTTTACAATAAAGGAGTGTATCCTCTGCACGTCTTCGAAGGAACGTTTGATACAGACGATTTTTGCCCTTTATAATTTTGAAAAGTTCTTGTGTTACCCACGGTTTTCTTATCTTTTTCGTATTTTTTTCGTGTATGTTTCGAGCGGAAAGTGCTTCGATAGAAACGAAGGAAATGGTGAAAAAAGAAAGGTCCTACGCATCATTGACATCAATTTTCTGCAGCACACCGGACCAGTCGAAGTTCATAATGTCGTGCTGAAATGCTTCCAAAGAGGCATCAGTTATGCGCTGCACAGTAATACACTCCTTCACATTGTTTCACTTAGCAGGCTCATTCCGAAAGACGTCAAACACCTGACAGTGATCGCTCACATCAGAAGCGATTGTACCAGAAGAGAGCGCACTCGGTTCTATGTTCGTAATTAATAGATCTAGTGCCGACGCAATACTGCATGTGACACGCGTTGCTGTTTCTGTTAAGTTGACAAATCCACAGGAGAGAATCTTCATGTTGAATTCATGTACAGTAGCGTTACGGTCAAGAATATTGATATTAATATCACCACTGCACAAAAGCGAACAGTTATTTAGTGACGCCTATTCTAGAATCTGCTCGAAATAATCCTTAAAGTTTTCATGTTACCGATTGGGGGGTGGTATACCACTGAAATGATTTGATTTCGATTTTCTAATGTTGGAACTTCATAATCATTGGTAGCATCACTAAGATTAGGCAGAATGTGACATCTTTTGCGAGAGTATAGATAGCGACACCGCCGCCGCGTTTGTTAGGTCTGTTAAGAAAAGGATTTCGTAACGAGGCAGCTCTAGCATCTTGCTATCAGATTGATACCGCGTTTCAGTGAGCATAAAAAAACGTAAATTCGAAAAATAATTGTTTTAGAAGGAGAACGATTCCGTCTTGCTTGTTACCTACCAAGCGGGCGTTAGGTGCAAAGCGGTTTCACAGTTTCGGTCTTTTAGCTTCAGCTGTTGTGGTAGGGCTAGTTCGTGATAGGTCATTTTTGTTTAGTTGTTTTTTTATCACACAGCATAAAAGACGACAGATTTCAATTGCCATATGAGCTATGATTATCGCCTGTTGCTGGCTCTGCACGACTGCTTTTCAGCTAGAAAAGCTTGATAAGGTCTTTCTCGCTGGTTATCGGCACAGCCATCGAGCCGTCGGATTGCTTCATGAAAATCTTTCTATTCTGTGACCACACAGACGTCCACTAATGCTCATACTTTTTTTAACAGCGAAAGCAATCAGTTTATTTTGTGCCGGGCAGAGTTGCTCATTGACGTATATAGGAACAGAATTTTGCAGCCCAATAGCAGTGTTTTTCAGCCTCAACTTCTTGGCTTTCTGGAGGAGGGTGTCACATTTGGCTCGAGACCGGAACTGAACTATAATATTCGACTTATCTCCCTTTCGTGTTAGTACCCTATGACAGGATTCAATGTCACATTCTTGAACTGACTCACTGATTACATTTCCTATCTTTGAGACTCTGTCAACCACATATTCGCTGTAACTTTTAACAACTCCTTGTATTTCTAGGTTGGCCCCTCTTGAGTCGGCCTTGCCTTTCGCTCTTCAGATCTCGAATTTCATTTCGCATTTCCTGCTATATCATCTCACGAAATAGCTTGATTTCAGCTTTGGTTTCTTCTCTTACCTTTGCGACATCAGAATTGATATCCTGTTTCATTTTTGCCACTTCCTTGCCAGCCATTTTTAGACGTGTGTCTCCTTACAGCCACACTCAGTATGTTGGTGAACAAAATGAAAAACAGCAGAAGTTGGCAGCAGCGACAAGCGACTAATAAAAAATGTCACAGTTTCGCCCTAAGGGCGAAGCAATGAATGCGATAGCAACACAGCAATGTCATACGAAGTAAGGTGAGCGGCTTTGGTAGCAATATGAATTGTAGTAAACATGAGCTGATTAAGTAAGCAGGTGTGCTGCTGCGTAAGTAGACCGACATGAAGAGAGACTCGATGACCACGAGAAGGCGCGTGTGAAACGGTGGTGTTGATGAGAAGCGCTTCCCGTGGGCAGCGCGCATGCGAAGGGACACACCTGTAGCGCTGCACTGCCGATCCGGGAAGCATTACATGTGTAGCGTGCGTTGGAAAATGTGGCCCGACTATTACTAACTGAATGAACAAGCGTGGTGTGAGCGCGCACAAACAAACATGAATAGATCACACTGAATGACTGCAGACAACGACTGTCAAAACTCTGGCAGCAAGCCCATACGCTGCAGCGGGCGAAGGTACGTGCGGTCTATCGCTTCAACAGAAACTGAGCGGCGAATACACAGTGCATAAAGGTCAGAGCCGTGCGGAGATAAGAGACGGTGCGGCGAGCGCGGTTGTTGGCAGAGTAGAAGTGCGCCCCCCCCCCCCCCCGCTCCCTCCGGCGCTGGCTTCCCGCTTCCTTGCTTGCGCGTGGGAGAGATAAGAGACGATAAAGGTAGAATAGTGTCCAGAAAGCTCTGGGGAGTGCGTGCGTACAGCAGAAAGAACGGCTTATTTCAAGTAACTTCATGCTTGGCAGTATTGTACGCGTAAGTTACAAAAGGTAAGACGGCGTCCCAATTTTTGTGGTCAGCGGTGACATACATTTACAGGATGTTGGCAAGGGTTCGATTCGTCCACTCCCTGAGGTCATTGGTTTGGGGGGTGGTAAGGAGTGCAATGACGATAGGCAGAACCACAAAGGCGTAAAAGTTCTTCAACTACGTCGGCGGTGAATTGCTGTCCATGGTCACTGATGACAACCCGTGGAGTGCCGTGACGTAATATGACGTGATGCAACAAAAAGGAAGAGACATCTGCTGCAGTGGCAGATGAAAGGGCCGCCATTTCCGTGTAATGAGTTAGATAATCGACGCATACTATAAGCCAGCGGTAGCCAGCTGACGCTTTTGGAAGCGGGCCGAGCAAGTCAATGCCGATACCGAGATGGTCATGTTTCTGTGCATTTCAGTGATTGTGGGTGCAAACCCTTGTTCAATGAGTGTTTCGTGTTGTATAGAAATGTAGATAAAGTTACGCGAGAGGTTGTTGAAGCCACTCTGATTGCGAGGGCCGGTGATAGCTGCATCAGCTCCCCTTCAGTTTCGCTGACTACAAATGAATTTGCGTTCCTGGATGCGGCTGGTTTTCATGTGCGATGATTGGGCCTTTTCTGTATGCGGGCCTATAAATACGGTTGTTTCTCGAAATAAACACTCAGTTGAAAGTTAGCGCTCGTCCTGTTCTCTCGTTCTTGTCCGTGTCTTCTAGCGCTATGACCACCTCTGATGTATCTAACCAACTAGCCCAAAAATCCATACTTGTCTTCTCCTTGTCTGAGGGCTGCGTGGGAACGAATGTCACTGGAGCGTTGCACAAGCCAAAGGGCATAACGATGAACTCAAAGAGCACGTCATGTGTTACAAAGGCTGTCTTCTCCTTCTCTGAGGGCTGAGTTGGAATTTGCCAGTACCCCGACCGTAAATAAACACAAGAGAAATACGACGCGGAGTGGGGGCAGTCGACAGCGTCGTGTATTCGTGGTAAGGGGTACACATCTTTCATTGTGACGGTGTTTAAGCGGCGATAGTCCACACAAAATCTTTATGAGTTCTTTTATTGCGATAGCAATTATTTGGACACTCAAAGCGGATTTCTGACGTCGCCGTGAGTTTCCGTATGACGTCAAACGGCGATGAAATCCTTGCCGCGCGCCGTATGCTTTATGTGCGAGTGAAAGCGCGCGAGGGACGCGCGCTATCCCGGGGAGCGAACGCACGGCGGAGAGCAAACGTGCGTTCTGCGCCGTGCTCCCTGAAGGGCTGCAGAATTACGCGTCTCTTTCATCCTTTACAATCGCTATATATATATATACGAAAGAAGAATGGGAACCGAGGGGCTCGATTTAATTAGTCATAACCACATACAGCCAACAGACAACGAAGCCAAGGAAAGCATCGGGGAAATTAAGTGTAGTTGAAATTGGAACGTACAAAATAATGAAAGGTGGACGAAAAGATCACTTGTCGCCGGCGGGAGCCGTACCCTCCACCTCCGCATTACGCTTGCGTTGCACTACCAATTGTGCTACGGTGACGGCCATCAATTCGTCCACTAACTTGGGTATTTATGTTTACTAGATCTAGCCCTAGGAGTGTTAGCCAGCGCCACTCAGAACCATGGTGGGCGGATGACATCCTTTTTAGCCCGATGGCGTCACGATATACGTGATCTTGGGAGAACAGGCACGTGGCTAGTAAACCCTCGCATGCTATATATATGTATATATATAGAGAGAGAGATAGAGAGCAAACGCGACTTCTTCCGCCGCGCGAAAGGCCGTGGGGGGACGGGGGGGGATGGGAGGGAAGGCGACGTTTAGCGGGGGCACCAAAGGCGTATTTATATAAAAATGTTGCGAGGCGAGAAGGTGGCAAAGACTTCGGACGCTGCTCGAAGAGTGTCCCGTTCTGCTCTCGGCGAAAACCTCCGAGCAGCCCCCAGAGCCACCGGCAACTGTCACCAACGCCGCGCGCGTTCGGTGCGAACGCGGGCAAAACGCCGAAGGCATCGACAACAGTTCTGCGCGTTGCTGGTGCTGCTGCATGTCCAAGTTTATGCAGATGATAACACTATTATCCATACTCCACTAATTTGCTTTCGCAATTGATGCTTCGCCTTTCAGGTGAAACTGCGACATTTCTTTTTCTTGACTAGGATCACAGGAGCAGCCCAGGGGCTACATGTTTCCTGAATGACTCCCTTCCGTAACAGTTCTTCGACCTGCTCAGCGATGACTTTTCACTCTGAAGGTGAAACGCGATAAGGCTTCTGGCGAATTGGCGTTGCTTGCCCTGTATGGATGCGGTGTTGCATACGAGACGCCGGTGGTGTATGGGACGCTCATTGGTCTTGAGCAAAATCAAACACTGTGGTGTAGCGAGCTAGGACTCCTTGAAGTAGACACTGCTCACTAGAAGACAGCGACTTGTTAATCATGCGCTTAGGGTCAGCAGAATAATCATGGCCGGAATCTGGGTTGTATTTCTTTCCGGTAGTTGCCATTTCGACCGTTCCGACGCTGACAATGGCTTGTTCGTCAAATCTCGCCAATTTAAGTCCTAGCGGCAAAGTTATTGATTGCGTTGAAACGTTCACTGTCCACAAACGAGTACAACCATCAGTGCTAACCACGAGGGAGCGGGGGACTATCACGTTTTTCTTGAACGCGTTATCATAATCGGGCTCGACTAAACCACAGCAGGCACCCATACGACAGCGAGAAGAGTTCACGGGTACAAACACTGCAGTCTGACCGGGCAAACACACATCTTGCGAGACAGAGAGAACGCCCGCGGCATCACTGGTGTTATCTGTGACTGGGGTTTGCGGGTTGCGGTGAAGAGAAATCGCGCCAGTGCCACAGCCCAATGTTGTCCCCCACTCACGTAAGCCATCAACTCCTAAAATAATGTCATGCGTTGCGCGTGCAAGCACAGTAAGTTCACTCCGAAATGTCTGGTCGCCTACCGTAATTGAAGCAGAACACTAAGCGGGCGTAACGTTTCACCGCCAACTCCGCGAAAGGTAGCCTTCCGATCCCAAGAAAACATAACATAAGCCAGACTCATAACAGAAACTGCAGTCCCGGTGTCAATTAAAGCAAACGTACTCACATTGTCTACTGAAACACACACTTTGTTTTAAGCGAAGCTTTATAGCTCACAAGTTTCGGCGGTGGGGGGGGGGGGGGGGGGTCACGCTGAAAAGTAGGCCGATCCTGGCGATAGTACAGAAAGAGTCCATGCTCAATGGCACATACCAGGGACAAAAAGTAGAGAAAGAGGGAGACGAGAGAAAGAAAGAGAAAGAGAAAAAAAGGAAGAAAGAGAGAAACAAAGACAGAAAATCACCAACCCCTCCCCTGTCGCGAAAATGCGGGTAAGCAAAGGTTGTCGTGTTTGTACTTGACCTACTCCTTTCCGTTCCCTTTCATACTACTTTTCGTTTCCTTTCGCGGTACTCTTAGTTCCCTTTCCTTCTACTTTTGTTTCCCTTTCGTGCAACTTTTCCTTTCGTTACCCTGTGCGTTTCCTTCCCTCGATTCATACATTTATTAAACGTTTATGTTTTATTACCATGACATGTAGTGGACTTTACGTTAGCCTGCCGAAGGTCGGATACACACACGACAAGCTTTGCTTACCCACATTTTTAAAACATTATTGCACAAGGGCGTCTTGATGAAGATGAATGCATTGGTGGCCTCACCGCCATCGGCCGCACCACCTAGTTTCCCAGCGGCGGCGGTGCCAACGAGCGATGACGAGATGACGGAGAGCACCGTGGTGTGAGGCTGCTCTCGGAGACAGGATACTGCGCTTAGCACTTCCCTGCTGCAGCCGTTGGAAGGAACTGGGAAACGGCCAGGGCTCGGTAGCGCGCACTCTGGGGGGTATAGGCATTAAACCGTGGAGCACGCTGTTGGCGGTGGTGGCAATACCTAGTCTAGCGGCCATAGTCATCTTTATGGGCCGCCTTTTATTTATGGCGCGCTCAGGTGCATGTGCATGCGCATGTGCCTCATTATTCGTGCTGCGTGCTGCGTGGTTAGAAAAATAGAAGAAGAAAAAAATAAAAGTTTCTTGTGCACCTGCCATCGGCCTGAACGGTCCCTTGTTCCTTCGCTCGCCGACTCACGCATTGTTATAGTGGACCTAACCTCGGTCCCTATAACGTGGTGACCCAGACGTGATCACAAGGCGGGCACCACATCATGGAAGGGACCACGAACGACAGACCGGCGATCGGCGCAGAGGGCCTCGCCACGGTGCAGATTCACCTGCCGTCGTTTTGGCCACAGAATCCTGCAGCGTGGTTTACACACGTGGAGGCCGTCTTCACCCTCCGGCGCATTACTTCGCAACAAGCGAAGTTCTACCACGCTGTCTCCGCACTCTCAACCGAGGTGGTTGCGGAGTTCTACGACGTTGTGAACGCGCCCCACGAAACCACCCCCTATGACCACTTTAAAACGATGGTGCTCCACCGCACGTCTGTATCTGTGCACAGGTGTCTTCAGCAGCTTCTCCACGAAGAGGAGCTTGGCGACCGCCGACCGTCGGAACTTCTACGACGTATGCGGCGGCTCCTCAGTGACAGTAGGTTGGACACAAAGTGCCCACTGCTGCGAGAACTGTTCCTTAAGCGCCTGCCGCAGCATGTGGTTATTGCCTTGGCTACCGCACCAGACGACCTGTCCCTCGACAAGATGGCGGAGCTGGCCGATCGCGTCGTTGACTATTCAGCACGAGGTACTGTGGCGACGGCATTTACCGTTCCGCTGTCACGACTCGAAGACCGGCAGTCTCGCCTTGAGCAACTGACCGATGACCTTGCCGAGACTGGCAATGCCCTATCGTCCCACCCTCGTCGACGAGACCGCGATTCCCGTTTGAAAATGCCTCCTAGGTCTAGCTCCGGTTCAAGCCCTCGTTGCCGCGTATACTGCTAGTACCACAGCAACTTCGGTGCCAGCGCAGGTCAGTCCGGTTCCTCTTGCGGCTGGCAGGGAAACATACCACAGACCCACTGTGGCGGCCAGTGACTATTGCATACGACGAGCGGCCTGTTCTATGTCGCTGACAGGATTACCGGACATCGATTTCTCGTGGACACGGGTGCAGAGGTCAGTGTCGTTCCTGTCGCGCGACTAGACAGGCAGCGTTCTCAGAAAACTGTGCGCTTTCAAGCAGCCAACAGCTCTGCTATCAACACCCCAGGCAGCAGAAAAGAGATGCATAACCTTTTCGTAGCGTTTATCCAAGACGATAAAAACGGTTTAAAGAAGACATCAGTGAGACAACCTCGTCGGTAAAACGTCGTATCTATCGGCTAATGTCCGGCTTAATTACTTTTCTGAGACGATCTATACCATGTCTTAAAGACGTATTCGAAAAGCTCGTCTAGAAATAGGATTGGGAAAGAAACAAATAAGCCCTTTGTCAAAGCTATTCATCATCATCATCCTCATCATTAGCCTATATTTAAGTCCACCGCAGGACGAAGGCCTTTCCCTGCGATCTCCAATTACCCCTGTCTTGCGCTAGCGTATTCCAACTCGCACCTGCAAATTTCCTAACTTCATCATCCCACCTGGTTTTCTGCCGTCCTCGACTGCGCTTCCCTTCTCTTGGTATCCATTCTGTAACCCTAATGGTCCACCGGTTATCCATCCTACGCATTACATGGCCTGCCCAGCTCCATTTCTTCCGCTTAATGTCAACTAGAATATCGGCTATCCCCGTTTGTTTTCTCATCCACACCACTCTCTTCCTGTCTCTTAACGTTACTCCTAAGATTTTTCGTTCCATCGCTCTTTGTGCGGTCCTCAACTTGTTCTCGAGCTTCTTTGTTAACCTACAAGTTTCTGACGCATATGTTAGCACCGGTAGAATGCAATAATTGTACACTTTTCTTTTCAATGACAGTGGTAAGCTCCCAGTCAGGATTTGGCAAAGCCGGCCGTATGCATTCCAATCCAATTTTATTCTTCTGCAAATTTCTTTCTCATGATCAGAGTCCCCTGTGTGTAATTGACCTAGATAAACGTAGTCCTTTACAGACTCTAGAGGCTGACTGGCGATCCTGAATTCCTGTTCCCTTGCCAGGCTATTGAACATTATCTTTGTCTTCTGCATATTCATCTTTAACCCAATTCTTACACTTTCTCGATTAAGGTCCTCGATCATTTGTTGTAATTCTTCTCCATTGTTGCTGAATAGGACAATGTCATCTCCAAACCGAAGGTTTCTTAGATATTCGCCGTTGATTCTCACTCCTAAGCCTTCCCAGTCTAAGAGCTTGAATGCTTCTAAGCACGCAGTGAATAGCATTGGAGAGATTGTGTCTCTTTGCCTCACCCCTTTCTTGATAGGTAACTTTCTACTTTTCTTATGGAGAACCAAGGTAGCTGTGGAATCCTTGTAGATATTTGCTAAGATATTCACGTATGCCTCCTGTCCCTCTTGATTACGCAATACCTCCATTACTGCTTGCATATCTACTGAATCAAATGCCTTTTCATAATCTATGAAAGCCATATAGAGAGGCTGATTGTACTCCGCATATTTCTCGATTACCTGATTGATGACATGGATATGATCCATTGTAGAATATCCCATCCTGAAGCCAGCCTGTTCTCTTGGTTGGCTGAAGTCAAGTGTTGCCCCGATTCTATTGGAAATTATCTTGGTGAATATTTTATACAATACGGAAAACAAGCTAATGGGTCTGTAATTCTTCAATTCTTTAACGTCTCCCTTCTTATGGATAAGTATAATGTTGGCGTTCTTTCAGCTCACTGGTACACTTGAAGTCGTGAGGCATTGCGTATAAAGGGCCGCAAGCTTTTCAAGCATGATATCTCCTCCATCTTTGATTAAATCTACTGTTATTCCATCTTCTCCAGCCGCTTTACCCCTGGTCATGTCTTTCGAGGCCCTTCTAACTTCATCGCTTGGTATAGAAGGAGCTTCTGTATCCGGTTCCTCACTATTTTGAATGAAAGTACCTCGGCTGTTTTGGGCACTGTACAGGTCAGTATAGAATTCTTCTGCTGCTTTTACTATGTCATCAAAATTGCTGATGATATTACCATGCTTATCGTTCAGTACAAACATCTTGCCTTGTCCTATGCCAAGCTTTCTTGCTGATTTCATGCTGCGTCCATATTTTACGGCTTCCTCAATATTTCCCACGTTATAATTTCGGATATCCCTTACTTTCTTCTTGTTGATAAGTTTGGACAGTTCAGCGAATTCTATGTTATCTTTTGAGTTGGACACTTTCATGTTTTGTCGTTTCTTTATTAGGTCCTTTGTTTCTTGGGAGAGTTTACCTTCTGGTTGCCTTGGTGCCTTACCTCCCACCTCAATTGCTGCTTCTGAGACCAACCTAGTTACGGTTTCATTCATTACCTCTATGTTATCTTCTTTTATTCATATCTAATTCATATCCAATTTCTAAACGCTTTTAAGACGTTATCAAAAAGCTGGTCTTGAAATGGTCTTGAAAGGATTACGATAATATGAAGCTCATTTTGGGGGGTTCCAGATGAGTCGAAGTGTCGGTGTCGAGTGCAAAAGAGCTCCTGGTGCAGTGCCAAGCACTGTTGCCTATCGACGCCGACGCATCCTCTACCAAGTCGCATGAAAATGAACATGTACACTAAAATGAATCTAGAATACTGTCTTTGGTATGCAGCAACGATGTTTACAACCAAAATGCAAATGAAATCCCGCTAAAAATGCGCGCGTCTGGACGAGCGTCCAGGCCAGGGCTTTTGCGCCAAGTGCGCATGGAATGAGGACAGTTCGACAAAGCAAAAGTTTATTGAAAAAGTGCTAGATTTCAGCAAAATGTATAAGAAATACAAAGTAAATTGAATGAAAAGTACCCCAACAATGACTGAAGTTTGCAGATACAATTTTTAATGAACTAGAAACTGATAAACAATGAATACAATATACAAACAAAATTCGTAAAGTTTCTTATTTAGCGAAAAGCCCATGCAGTCACATGAACAGACTAGAGTTATTTAGAGATTGATATCACAGAAACTGCAAGAAGCAGACAGAGAAATGTGAGATTTAATCACATGGAAGCTGCCTACAAGCAATGTTACCAATAATCTGGAAGCTTGAAAAGAACACAAAAAGAATAACACAGCATACTATCAAAAACAAACACTGGGAACATGTTAAAATCAGAAATACTGCCTTTTGAATACGTGAAATAATGTAATGGTGTAAATTAAAAGAACCATAAAACCAAAAGCAACAATCAAGTGAAAATAGTAGAGAATACTCAAACCGGAAAATGATAGTCACAAGTGAGCACCAATGTAGTGCAGTGTACGATGAGACTGAGTAATGCTACATAAATATAATAATCTTAGCATTCTAGTGCACGAGACATGAATGTATAAGCCTCATATTACAAGCTTATATAAACCTGGAAATTAAAACTATTGCACTGGAAGCTTCATTCAAGTAACCAAGGAAGTAATTATCGGTTTATATGAAAAGCATTGTACGAGAGGCACATATATACCTCTCTGAAAAAAACGAGCATAAGGTCGCAATGAATCATTTGCAAACCAGTGAATAAGTTTCCACACTGCCATGTTACAATTTACACACATCTCCTGTTTCCTAAAGTAAAAAAAACAGCACTCTGAATGACAAGAAGCTTTCGCACATGTAACGCCGAGCAAACGCTTTACCAGTTCGCCCTCTAGCAGCCATCGTCATCTTCCTCAGCCGCTTTTTATACAGGGTGTTTCACGTAACTTGGCCCAAACATTAAATATGCTAATGCCACGTAGCTGAACAGAACCAAAGCAATGTTTGTCACCGCTTGGAGATACTCAGATTATTTTTTGCATTCAACCTAATTAGAAAATTAGTCTTCATTAATTCTTCAACTTCTCGATTATTATAATTAGATAAGTCTCAATGAGAAAATTGTCGAGCAACATGAAAACCTCCCGATACAGCTTTCTGTTGCTCAATACGTGCTACTTAAAAACGTTTTTCAGAATGTGGTAGAAGCCTCCGAACACACTGAGAACTGCCGCGCGACTGGCCACTCGAGCCAGTTTGCGTGTATTTTAACACGTGTCTCATTGACACTTAACTGTAACTGAGAAGTTGCTTAATTAATGAAGACCAATTATGCAAAATATAATCTGAGTATCTCTAAGCGACGGCAAACATTACCTTGGTTCTGTCCAGCTACCTAGCCTTTGCACATTTTTGAAGTTTGGCCCAAGTTATATGGAACTAGAGGCTTGGGCTAGTCGGTACATACTTGACAGAGGAACAGCAAGAAAAGACGAAGGAAAAAAAAACAGGAACACACCAGAACTGATGTGTGTTCCCCTTCTCGTCCTTAGTCTTTTCGCGCTGTTCCCCTCTCGAGTCTGTATACGGCGAACTCCGGTTTAAAAAAATTGCACCATCTTCCCGTAAGGGAACCCTGAGTAGTATGCGAAGCAGTCATGGGGTCGACCCAAGTTCCCATTAGTTTTCAGTTCGTCGTTTCCGTTAGGTTGAGGTACGTAGCTACCGTTATATTTACCGTGCGTTGCGGGAGGAGAATGAGAGTAGCGGAGCGCGCGCGCGCGCGCGGCATTATACCGCGAGCTACAGTGGCGCCCCCCAGCGGAGTATCCAGCGCCTACCGTCGCGCCTCTAACCTAAGCTGCTTCGCATTATCGCGCGCGGAGCCGCAGGTGTTTCTATTCGTTGCGCAATCCGGAGAGGAGGAATGCCGAGAGGAGAGGAGATGAGACAAGGAGAGGAGGGGGAGAAGGATGCGCATGAATGCCGAGAGGAGAGGAGATGTAAGGAGAGGAGGGGGACGAGGATGCGCATGCGCAGTAGGGGTGTGGACGCCGCACGGCGGATGGATTGATGGAGGGAGGGAGGGAGTGACATAGCCCCGACCATAAGATGCTTCGCATCTAAAAAAGGAAGAACAAGAGAGCTTCTTCTGCTTCTGCCATCGGTGCGAACGGTACTCAGGTGTTTTACTGAAGGCGAGACTGCCGATCTTCAAGGTGTTACAGCGGAACGGTCGTTGTTGCTATAGCACCTCTTGCTGAATTGTCAGCGTTGCGGTTGGCCAGCTCGGCATGATTGTCGAGGGACATGCCTTCTTGTGTGGCAGCCAAGGCGACCACCCGATTCGGCGGCAGGCGCTGAAGGAACAATTCACGCAGCAGCGGGCTGTTTGCGTCCAGCCCACAGTAACTAAGAAGCCGCCGCATACGACGTAGAAGTTCCGACGGTCGACGAGCTCCTGTTCGTTGAGAAGCTGCTGAAGCCGCCTGCGCGCAAACATGGACTTGCGATCCTGCATCGTCGATTTGAAGCGGTAATAGGGTGTGGTGTCGTGGGGCGAGTCCACAACTTCTTGAAACTTCTCAACCACCTCTGTCTGTAGAGAGTGCCGTGACAGCATGGAGAAACCACGCACGCTGCAAGGTAATGTTGTGCCGAAGCTCGAAGATGGCCTCCACCTGAGTAAATCAGGTTGCACGATTTTGTGGCCAAAAGGACGGCAGGTGAATCTTCAACGTGGCGAGGCCCTCTGCGCTGGTCGTTGGTCTCTCGTTGGTGGCATCGTCCATGACGGGGTGCTCGCCGTACGATCACGTCCGGGTCACCACGTTATAGCGACCGAGGTTAGGTCGACTACAACAATGTGTGTCAGCGAGCGGAAGATCTGAGAGCCGTTCGGACCGATGGCAGGAGCAGAAGCTTTTATTTCCCTCCCTTTTTTTGATAACCTCGCAGCTCGCAGCACGAGGCACGAGACACACGCACCTCGTGCTGCGATGGCTGATAGAATCCCAACTTTCACATCCAGCAGTATTTGGCACACAGTCCAGGCAGAATTCCATTGATGAACAGCTTGGCAGCGTCGCACTTAACATTATTGAGTTCCTCTTGCAATGGAACTGTCGTACATGCTGGTACTTGAAATGTTTTTAATGTAGACAAACGTGTTGCCCTGAACATGTACGCCCAGATATTTGCACTAGTGCTCCATTTTGTCGAAGTGGACACGTATCCTGCACTACGCTGGTAGTTGAAATGTTTTGAATGCAAATGCAGGTGGCTTCAGCAGAAAGAGTTGCCCACATACTATCGCTGGCATATACAGGGTGTCCCAGCTAACTTTAGCCAGAGTTAAAAATATGCCGCTGCACACTAAGACGACGCGACCAAATGCATGTTGCCGACTATTGTTTGCAGTAAATCACACTATCTTTTGTACTCGGATCAATTGCATAATTAGCTGATATTAAATAAGTCTAGGGCTCTGTGTTTTCGGTTTTATCCGAAAAAATCCGATAAACATTCGCCGGTAAAATGTTTGACAATTTGGATTTATCCGATAAACTCCCATTTGCTTGGCCATGGGTTTCACCATCAAGTCGCTGAAAACCGCATGTCCGTCGAGGTGGTTCTTTTTCTATGAAGCTCTAGAAGATATTTTTGACTACTGGCGCGCCATTATGTCTTTCTGGAGTAGCGAAGAAGCCGAGGGGACGAAGTGTGAGAAGCTCAGGAGTCTTGTTGCATCGCCTGAAGCTGTGCACGACTTGCTCGTTAAGATGAGGTTTCTGAAGACCAATGCGTGTGCCTTGATCTCAATCTTAAGGAACTTGAGGCAGAGAGAACTCTGGTAAACCAAGTTTATCCCATGCTGGGGGTTGGTTTGCACGCACTCATCAGTAGTGACAACGTGATGCGTGAAGTTGTGACGTACTGGCAGCTGAAGGCTGGAAGGTTTCGTGATGGCACTCACCGAGCCGGCAGTTTGCTGCTGCAGGGGCATCAGTAGGGGATTTGATGAAGGCGACATTGATGGGACAGCTGCTCGAGAAAGGACTGGCGTCTGGGGCACGCGAAGATACTTTCCGAAAGCAGGATTATATACATCATCCGATGGCGAGAAATGCAGAGCACACCATCGGTTTCTCTGGCTCTTTTGCAGTTTTATCATCGGCAGAACACTGAGCCATTGCGAACGCTGGGACTCATCGCGCGGCACCACATGAAAGGACACAGTCGGGTCAACACTGCCGCTGCCCCTGAACAAGCACCTTGCGACGTTGATACAGCCCTCAACACTACACACACGAGGCATTTTCTGCCTGTTTCCCGCTAAGGCAACGTTTTTCGGGCGACGCAACACGCAACCAAACACTGCAACACTGTAGAGCGGAACAGGCGCGCGCGATGATGCATGGCGCAAGAACGAAACTGCGAAACTATCACGACCGCATGTAACGCCACGCCATTTTTTCTTATTACTTATTTAATTTTGCGCTAAACTTGTACGTCCTCGTTTGAAGCGGCTTAAAAAGTTACCAAATGCTGTTTATTTACATTTAAGGTGTATTTCATTTTGCGTTTTATTAACAGCGATAGATCGCTCTCGACCAATCGCGGCCGGGCGGCGTTTCTGATCTCCGACGTCACGAACGCGTAGTGCGGGAAATTCGACGGGGCGTCAGCACCGATCTTCAGTTTTTCGCTATTTTCTCGCTTATTAAACCTCTGTTCGCAGTAAAAATGGTATGTATGTGATCGTGATAGGATAATCTAACATTAAAGCTGAACATCCGGTTTCTGTTTAGTGTCCCTTTAAGGTGGTGGTCCCACTCCGGCGGTACGAGCCCCCCCCCCCCCCGTTTTCAGTACTTTTGGAGTAACCGTGGCGGCTCTTCTCCTTAGGATATAAAGTTGTGGTATATACGATAAAAATCTTAATTCTTGTAGATTCCAACTATATATCATATAAGGAAATTGATTAATGTGATTTAGAGATAAGTGTTCAAGAACAAGCATGAGATACATGGTTTTTGCGAACTGTGTCTCAGTTTTGACCATATTTAGAAGAAACTACCGCACTTATAGCATTGCGGCTTGCTCAGTAGCTTTAGGACATATTTATCTAGTTCCTAGACGTAGCAAAATAACTTTGAACTTTTACTTTTGGGATAATTTGCTTTTGAAAATTGCCAAATATCGCAATCTTCTGTTGTAGACAGCCCGGCAACTACATGCTCAAGGAAGCTAAATTTTGGATAAAGAAGAGTTCAAGGAATTTTCATTTAGGATGCAAAATTTTATTCATGTACCTTTTTTAGTTTTAAACCGGAGCTTCGTAGCTTTAGTACCTTCCCGCAAAAATGGGCAAAAATAAAACCAGAATTCTAAATATTGCTTAATTTCGGCCGCATTATTAGGACAACTAATAAAGTTACATTAATGACATTTTGCGTCCTAAATGGAAATTCCTCGAACTCTACTTTATCCAAAATTTAGCTTCCTTGAGCATGTAGTTGCCGGGCTGTTTACAAGGGAAGATTGCGATATTTGGCAATTTTCCAAAGCAAATTATCCAAAAAGTAAAAATTCAAAATTATTTTGCTACGTCTAGGAACTAGATAAGTATGTCCTAAGCTACAGAGCAAGCTGCAATGCAATAAGTGCGGTAGTTTCTTCTAAATATGGTCACAACTGAGACACAGTTCGCAAATACCATTTATCTCATGCTTGTTCCTGAACACTTATTTCTAAATCACATTAATCAATTTCCTTAAAATATATATAGTTGGAATCTACAAGAATTAAGCTTTTCATGATTTATACGACAACTTCATATCCTAAGTAGAAGAGCCGCCACGGTTGCTCCAAAACTACTGAAAACGGAGTGGGACCGCCACCTTAAGGCGCATAGACGAGGCAACCTACAGTTTTCCCGCGCGTCACCAGCGCCGCCCATTCCCCTGGTGGAGGGATGGAAGTGTCGAAGGTCGCCGCCGGGCAAGCAAGCGCCCGTGTTCTCTACTGCGCGAGCGACCGCGTGCGTTGCTTTCGTGACGGCGAGTGCGACCTCATCAACCAGCAAAGGTGGCACGCAATACTGCTGTGTTGTTGATTGCCACAAGAGCCTCGAAAAGTAGAAAGCCGCCCGTGAAGTTCTACAGAATTCCGGAGAGGTGGTACGAGGAGGACAGACGACAAGCGTGAATAACTGCAGCGCGCCGAGTCAAGTAAGTCACGCATTTTCGCATTCGCGTGCAATATCACGGTCGCTCGATAAAAACGCAATAGTAATGTGCCTGTATTTAGCGCATGGCCGTTTGTTTAGACGTGTCGCGTAGTTGATTCGCACAGTGAAATTCGCCGTGTTAGCTTAGCGGTAAATGCATACGTGTAGCGCCGCTAAGCTCGACGACGCGAGCTCGATTCCCGGCCACGGCGGCTGCATTTCGATGGGGGCGAAATCCAAAAATACAGTTCTTGCCATGTACTTTGATTTTTGTGCACGTTAAAGAACCCCCGGTGGTCATATTTATTCCTGAGACCCTCCATTACAGCGTGCCTCATAATGATATTGTGCTTTTGGCACGTAAAACCTACGAATTGATCGAACTGTTCGTTCACTCGCGATCGGCAAAGACTGGCTCAAGATAATATCCTTCTTCCAAACGCTGCAACTTAAATTCCTAGTTGTACAGGCAACAAATAGGGCCGCACGTTACTTGTCTTTTGTGTGGTGGCAATCCGTATTTAATGCAAGCTGCGGTCATCGCATGTGTCGGTAAGCGGCAGGTCGCAAAGCAGCTGCCCGAGACGCGCGCGTTCTGTTTGTTGCTTGGCCATGCTTTCTGGGTTCACAATATCCAAGCATGCTTTAAAGTAATTGCCACCTTGCACATTCTTCCTGCTTCACTCTTCCAGCCAAGAATCTTCGTTTCGTGTAGTAGCCGGCCATCGGTGTGAGCTTACTTTTGCTGCGGTGGGACATTCGCCCGACGAGAAACTAAATTTGCTTTGGTGAGGCATGTATCGCTAATCCTTGCGCTCGTGCTGCTGGTCCCAAGGTAATCGCTGGTTACCGTGACCTGGGTTCCTTTCGCGGAGCAGTTTGTACGAGTGATTTCTCATGACCAGTGAAAAGATACCTTGCTCAATAATGCAATGAGTTGCCATGACTCTAGCATTGAATAAGGCATGATATACATTAAATATTTATACAGCATGGTATAAGGCATTATGCGCATATGTAATTAACACATAGTTTATTAATTTTATTGGCTTATTGGTGCCTAATGCATCTGTTCTTTCTGTTCCGACAGTGCTGATGCCACTCTCTGGAAGCCAAATTGAGAGCAGCCGTGTGTGCGCGCCTAGCGACCAACGAAACCAACCGCAATCGTCACCGTCTCTGCACATCTCTGCAAGCATGCATGACCGCTTTGTGACTGCACCATAGAGAAATAAATGTGACTAAATGACTGAACTCGGTGTGTACCTCTAACTCGATGTCGTATACAATCTTGTTGGACACCTCCGACACGCACTTGGCTTTCACTGTCACATCACCGCCCAGAATTTTTCAACACCACACACGTGTGGAAGCAGACGCTCTCCTTTCTTGAGGTTGCCGCCACGAAAAAAACTGTTGGCGTCGGCAACCGTCTTGAAATCGCACTGCAGTCTCTGCAGTCTTTGCATCGCTTTCACCCGCCGTGGTTGCTCAGTGGCTACGGTGTTGGGCTGCTGAGCACGAGGTCGCGGGATCGAATCCCGGCCACGGCGGCCGCATTTCGATGGGCGCGAAATGCGAAAACACCCGTGTACTTAGATTTAGGTGCACGTTAAAGAACCCCAGGTGGTCAAAATTTCCGGAGTCCCCCACTACGGCTTGCCTCATAATCAGAACTGGTTTTGGCACGTAAAACCCCATAATTTAATTAATTTTTTTTGCATCGCTTTCAGCAAGCAGGCGATCTGCCACCGTCGGAAGCGGAGCGCCGTGAGCACGAGCAGCGAAGGAAAGCGCGGGCGAAACAATGTAAACAAAGCGGAGACTGCACCGCGGAGCGACCGCGCTGCTTGAAATTTCCACATTGGCGTATTTCCATTTGCTAGTAGGTACAGCTTTTGACCGCTGGAGCCACGCTGCGCCGCTCGCGCGTACCATGTTTCGAGCCGCCGCCGTTGGAACGGAGGAGGCGTTGACGGAGAAAACGCTGGGCTGGTGGTGACTTAGCCTGCTGTAGGGATCGGTGGTATCATAAACGCATCACTGTTTTGATGATCCAAATATAATCTCACTATCAGGGAGAGAGCAGTCTACCTGAGTGGAACAGTATTTTTTTATTTAGGGTGTTGCTACGCTGCGCTCCGCAACACCCCAACGACCGCCGCTTCACGTCGGCGCCGGGGATCAAGCGACCGCCCTGGCAAACAGAGAGAGAAAAAAAAGGAAAAAGCGTGATATTAAGAAACAAAAATGTAAGCAGAGCTGGTTTCGAACCCGCGTACGCAAGATCCCGAAGCGAGCGCCGTATCCACTCAGCCATAAAGCCTTTTTTTTCTTTATTGCCGAAATAATACGTTACAGGGAATAAAACGTGGCAGCCAGACTTTGGCTACCGCGGCATTAAAATCTTTTCATACATACCAACACATCAAATACAGGGATCCAGTCTGGTGGATCGGCTAGAGCACGATACACATCTCGCACACGCACAACACTTTCGATAAAATGTTCGCGAACAGGGCGTACATTTTCATCAGCATGCCGATATTCCATTGTCGTTTTCCACAAGGCGTGGAGTCCCAGGACCATGATTGAATCGTACGGAATATCCTCGGATACGTCTACCGGCAAGAAACGAATGCCATATGGGTCAAGGGGTAATTGTTTCTTTAATGTGCGCTGAAGCACATCCCAGTGAAAGATTGGGTCCCAACAATCTAGAAATGCGTGCTCGATCGTTTCTGGTTTCTTGCATAAGGAGCAGTCAGTAGTCCAGGGTACAAAGATGCCTCTATCTTTAAGCCAGGTTTTAACAGCGAGTGTGTTCGTGTGCAACTGAAAGAAGAAGGTTTTAACTGATGGTTGTATAGGCATTTTCTTTACTCGTTTGAGCACATCCTGTCCTGGGCCTCCGCTATGTGGGATACGGTACAAGGGCTCTGGGAGCATGTTGTCCACTAGGTCCTTATATAGTTTTTCCTTCCTAACATTAAATAAATACTCTAAAGAAAATCGTGCGTTCAGCAACCTGAACGAGAGAACAACTTCGCGTAGGTACCCGGTTACAGAACCGTTAATCATTTCACGCGACGACACTATAAGTTCCGGGAGTAGTCGCCGCAGCCTCATTTGCATGACAGTACGGAGGAACTGGTGATTTTGATCCCGTAAATACACAAAGCGTGACACAACCTGTCTCGAAAACAAATGAACAAGACCAAGCCCTCCTTTCTTAACAGGGCGAAACAAATTCGTTCGGCTAGTCCGCTCCCAGGTGGATGCCCAAATAAAAACATCAAAAACACGGTGGAGTTTTTGTATGCTAATTCGGGATGCACATAACACATTCATCACATACCAGATTTTCGAAATTAGAAAAATGTTGCAGACAGTAGCCCGTGAAAAAATAGACAATTGCCTGCCTTGCCATGATCAAAGCATACAGCCATACAGGCACGCTTCGAAGGCTTGCATTCGTGCAAACCATATGATGGCGTTCGAGCGCCCTCGGTGAACGGAACCACCTAGAAACGCGGTACGCGCGAGCGGCGCAGCGTGGCGCCAGCGGTCAAACGCTGTACCTACTAGCAAATGGAGTGTTGCGTCCAAGGGGAGCTGACGCGTGCAGACGATAGTGCGAAACGAGTTTCCGGCTACACCGAATGCGAGTACGAAACGACCTGTCGAGCGGGTCCGCATGAAACCAGTTTCTCGGGCGCATGTCACGGAAGCGGCCGCTCTCATTGGTCTCCTTAAAGCCGCAACCGTATGCGCGCGATTTTCGAGCGTCGGCAACGTGAGCGGCAGGTTTTGCCGTCGCGGAGGGCGATCCGTCGCTGTCGCTGGTTTCTGGCCAGCCAGAAAATATCGCTTGTCGTCCGGAAGTCAGCGCGACGACATACGCTGGGGACAGCGATTGCGAAACAACATGGTAGCAATGAGTCTTCCCGCTTCGATCTGAATTCGCTGTTGCTGTGACCGCAAAAAATAAATAGTACGATCAGTCATCGCCTCGTCTCATCTCTAGCCGAGGACAAGGTATCGGCGCTCTCTTGTCGTTATTTTTGAAATCGGTTGTTTATTTTGACGCTGTTAGGCCGCAGACGCCACCGAGAGGCAAGAAAGTGTTTTAAGGTTCACTCACCAGATGGCGCCACGGCATTTTACGCTGGCGGCATGGGACGGATTTCCACTGGGGATGATAGCATATTTTAGCTACATCTAGATAAAACGTTGACCTTTTGATACGTTTGAGATTTCTTTACGCGCGCACGTTAGCATTTATTCGCGCAACAATGTAAATCCGTCGCTACTCTTTTTCGCGATGTCGCGTTCATGTGGTTGTTCCACGACGCGACACGACAGCGCCACAGGGTGTGCCTGTCGGGTCGCTTGTGGCTGTCGCTTGAATATCGAGTGCATGCGGTTGGGCCTTACTTCGCGGCACGCGGCAAACCGCAAAAATTTGGTACAGGACCGGTCGTTCCCGAGGCAAAAAAAAAGCTGCTTGGTGGCTGCTTGCGCACCGCGCCGCGCGCGTTTTGCTGCTAGTGTGTATGCGCCTTACAAAATATCCTTTGCTTTATCCAAAATATCCAAATATCCTTTACTTTTTCAGCTTAAACACTTTATCAATGATCTCATAATTACTCGCGAGGGTGTAGAAACTGCTATAGACCGTCTTCCGGTTAATTCGGCACCCGTACCAGATGACATCTGCGCAAAATTGCTAAAGCTAACAAAACCAGCTATATCACGTATCTTGGTCGCTATTTTCCAACAGCCAGTTTATTCATGGCATCTTCGGCTGGCTGTTTCAGAGCGCTCTAGACCACTCTCGCGAGCGGCTTTGCCTTCGGCTGGTTGAAAGAGGGTGCGCGCCTTGCGTTCGGCTGTTTTTTTTTTTTCGATCGCTCTCCTCCATCTTCGAGCGCTCTGAGGCGCTCCGCGCCGTGTCGTTGGAGCAGTCGTCGAGATGAGAGCGGTTCCAGCAACGTCACCGTTCTACCTGAAGTTCTTGGCGACGGTCCACCGTAGCGTAGGCAACCTAGGCCACAGCATGCTGGCGTCGCAACGAACGGCCGTCCCACCGGCGCGTCCGCCGGTTTAGCTTTGGATAGGCGAAACATCAGACGTTAGCAGTAGTCACGTGGTTTCGCATCTGCCATTTCCTCCTCCGAGAGCGAGTCACACCTTCGGCTGGCGCGCTTGTCCTCTACCTCTGAGTTCGGGGAACGCCGGATCTGCACGACTCTGCTTCGGGGGATGGATCCGACCAGTCGAGGATACCATCAGGATGCGTGCCTGACGCGTGAACAAATGCGCGCGCAATTCGCCTTTTTTAAATCTGGGGCCGTATTCTGAAATGTTCCACTTCGGCGACGGTTCGCTTTTCGCTGAAACTGCGAACTCGCTGCACGTGCCGCCACCAGTAGCCATCTTGCTCGACGAGACCAGTACATTCTGGGGCTGGCGCGAAATGCAGCATGTCGGCGCCGGCTGCAGCCGGGACACGCCGACGAACGCCGGATACGTCGGCCACGCCTCGCGCCGGACGTGCTGCGCTTTCGCTGGCGTGGCGTCGCCGTGCCGAGCGCGCTCGCGCGTCAACATTACGTCGGACTATAAAGTGGCCTTTAGAAGACTGTGCGCCTACCCCGAGTACCCGATACTTGGGGTCGGCTAAGTTTGGCTAAGAACCAGCCAAGCCAAACCAAGTTAAGCAAAGGAAAGCAAAGTTAAAGCTAGGGAGGGGTCACCAGCTTCGCTGTTTGCCCAGTCGTCGCACAACTTAGTGTGAAGCTGTTTCTTTTTTTGTACTAGCATAGCGTCACTGCGATCAAGCCAAAACTGCAATGGGAACGGATGCTTCGCCCAGCCACCGCCACGGGATTCATTATGATCAAGTTAAAATGTAGTCGTGCTCATTTCATACACACGAGCAATAACCTCTGTTGACAATGGCTGTCTACAAAGTACTTTGAACAAACCATTGTATTTATAATCTTTTAACTTCTGTTTCCCGACAGTGTCGAAATAGCTATTCAAATTATTGTCGTTAATAACGGTAGGCTGCCCTAATCTTTGACCTAGGTGTCTCTTAGTGGCACTAGCACCTCGGCTTTGGTGTTGTGTGCATTGGTGTGCGGTAATCAGGGATTTATAATTAATTCTAATCATTCCAGGCACTTCAATAACTCACCTTGTAGCTAAACTTATGCTCTGATATAATATCTATAAAGAAACCCATGCATTTTGTACTGTGCTATTTTTTTCTGATTTACTTTGAATTTACTCAGCTAATTAATTCTAATTATTCCAGTCACTTCAGTAACTCAACTTGTAACTAAACTTATGCTCTGATGATATCTGTAATGAAGCCCATGAATATTGTACAGTGCTATTTCTTTCTATTCTTTCTGAATTTCGTCCCCGGTCGTCTCAGGAGGTGAACCGGAAATGCTGCACAAGAAACAAGAGTGTCACTGGATGCTCGTGCCACTAAAAAGCCGTAGTTTCGCCCGAAAGGCGAAGCATCGATTGCGATAGCAAATTAGGTGAGAGCTATATGAAGCAAGGATAGTCGTTTATTGGCCCTATAAAGCTGTAAACATTTGCTTACTAACTCAATAGACACGCACGGTGCGACGCGTGCACAGGTAAACATGAACACATCTCGCTCGATGACCGTGAAAACTCGATGTGAGAACGCCGGAGTGTGAAAGCATGCCAGCAGCAGCGGGAAATTGACCATTGCGCTTTCTCTCGCCACGCTTCAACGTGAACTAAATGTCGAAAGCACAGCGCATACGAAGCTACCGACACTCGGCGCATGCATTTTGTCCCCATCACAGATCGCTTTGAAGATGAGGCCCGCGCGGGCGCGCACTTCGCCCACGTCGCAGATCGCTTTCCAGATACGGCGTCCGCGCGCCGCGTTGTGAGCAGCAACCGACAGAGCATAACGCACCCCTCTCTCCCTCTCCGTCGATTATATCACCGTTGGACTTTATAAGGGACCTCACGACGATGGCGACGGTGACGCCGACGGCTCAAATGCCTATGGGGTGTCCATATAATTGTTACCGCAATAAAACTACACTGCTACGACCCCCCGTTAGCGATCAGCGGTGCACTCCGTCATTGCAACTTGCTATGAAACGAACAGAGTTTAATTACCGAGGAATACGCGCGGTCATTAGGCACCTAAATCCCCCCCCCCCCCAAAAAAAAAAACATTGTGCAGAAGTCCCGAAAATGATGCTCAACCGGCTGCTTCCAAGCCAGCGAGATGGGAGGGCGTGAACCTTGCTTTGATCCGGTGCTTCTCCTCTCCCCCTGTTCTCATTCGCTGCCGTCGCCGCGCGTGAGGGGCGAAGCTACGACGGAAATTTCACAGGTGATTGCGGCGCAGCGATACGCACAATATATAAAATGATTTCAGAAGTCGAATAATACTGCGACCATTTCCTAAACCCCCACAAATCTTCTCGGAACATGATGCTAAGGTACAACGAAACACTGTGTGTCAATTAAACTAAACCATTTTAGAAATGCAGCTCCCTTGCATATAAATTCACACAAGGCATGCTTATACGCAATCGTCAGTATTCTTAGCAATAATATAAGCTTCTATGACCTGCCTTTGCAGTTTCTGGACTTCCTACTTTACCAGCCGCGGTGGCTCAGTGGCTAAGGCGTTGCGCTACTGAGCACGAGGTCGCGGCGGCCGCATTTCGATGGAGGCGAAATGCAAAAACGCCCGTGTGCTTGCAAGGAAGTATTTTTGGGCTAGTTGGTTCATCATCATCAAGTAAGAAACAGCGCCAGAATATTCTGGCGCTGTTTCTTACTTGACGTGTGCTTGCGTTGTACTGCACGTTAAAGAACTCCAGGGGGTCAAAGTTAATCCGGAACTCTTCACTACGGCGTGCCTCATAATAAGAACTTGTTTTGGCGAATAAAACCGTAGAAAGAAGAATATGTGCTTTAAAAATTTCGCTTGCACCCTCAACGCCTACCCTTAATATCACGGTAGCCACCCTTCTTACTGCGTACAGCCACGCTCTGCTCCCTTTAATTTGAACAGCGCCCCGTCTGCCCTATGTACACTCTTCCACAGGACAAGGGGATGTTGTAAACGACACTGCAAGCACACTCTGTGAAGCGTGCTATTTGCTACACGAGATACGCCTTTCTTTGTACATCACTGTGCACACTTTAGCCAACTTGCATGGAGCGGTGACAACCATTCTTACCCTAAACCGAATGCAAACTTTCCTTACATTGTGTGACAGACGGTGAATGTTGGGCATTTCATGAAGTAGCTTTGTCTCAGCTCGAAGCTGCATTTTCTTTCCATTCACTTTTAAGCTCTGTAAAACTTGCTCACAGGAACTTCAAATTAGAAGTGATGGGTAGCTCAGGCGCTCAACCTGGCTTTCATCAACCCTAAGTTAACACGATTTCTCACGTGCAGAACCACAGCAAAACATCACAATGACCATTTTTGTAATCTTGGAATATGCACTTTTATATAGTAACAGAGCTTTTCTTGGTTTTGGACTGTACACCCAGCACACATGACCGGGCGTACGATACAGTCGCAAACAAAGGAATTGCAGGCAGCTGTTAACTGATTTCTCATGGGTGAAGTTTAGAGCGCCAGAAGCTCGGGAAGCCTGCTGAATTACCACTGAAATATTATAGTCGAAATTGCTATTGCTAGAGGCACGGACGAACACTAGGTAATCATCTGCGTACCTAAGTACACGCCACACATCTAGTTGGGAAAGAGATGCATCACGCCTACGGTCAAGACAAGTTTTATTTACAACATGCACAAAGTACAGTGTTGAAGGCCACCCTGGCAAGAAAGCTGTAAGTAGAGCACTGCACAGGCTCGAGCTTACCCTAAAGCCCGGGCCCGGCCCGGCCCGTGGGCTGGGTCGGGCCGGGTAGGGCAGTATTTTCACGGGCTCGGGCCGGGCTCTGCATAGGCTTTTTGACCCGGGCCCGGGACGGGCTCGGGTATTTTGACGCGGGCCCGGACCGGGCTTGGACTTTCTGGTGGTGCATGTTGCAGCGAGTTATCCTCACGAGTCTCGACACTGAAAAACATGTTGCCCCGGCGCAGCTGGAAGCTAGCAGTGCTACTCCTGCGTCCTTCCCTTTTCTTCTTCCATCATATTTTGCGCTGTTTCAACAGAATGTAAAAGTCCAGAAAGACGGAAGTCGCCTCAAACCAAAGGATGCCATTGTATTCCTGACCTAAATCAATGCAATTAATGCTTTCAGCGCGTTGTAAGCGCGTTGGCGACTTGCTGATTCTTCACAGGCGAATAGGTAAAACGATGACTGGCAAGATAATTCGTCACGCGGCTGAAATATGGCACTGCGTCCATCCATGATTGCACGCATGTTCTCAACCGGCCGCCTATCAGCAGCTCATTACGCTGCACCATGGAGGAACGAGAAGCTTTCTTTCTCCATTTACTCGATCCATGCGCTGCGCTCACGACCTATATACATATACATACATGGCTGCGCGTCGGCTATGGTGTACTTGAATACGGTTGACTGCGACGAGCGGCTGGGGCGTCGCATGCTTTGCACTGAGGCGACCGACGTGGAAAAAATACTGTGGCGGCGTGGCGATAGAAGTGGATTGGGCGGTATCAAAGACGCGCCGTTGGAAACTGCTGGCGATACTGCTGGGCAGGGTCATTCGTACTACTTTGCACGCTGGTATTAGCGTTCAGACCGCTCAAATTGTGTTCGTAATTGCATATTACATGTATTTATACCTTAAGAATCAATTCCTTTCATTCTCTTCTTTATTTTAGTTTTTTAATACCACTCGGTGGTCTTTTTCTGTCTCGGGCCGGGTTCGGTCCGGTTTCGAGCCGGGCTCGGGCCTAAGGTAAAGAGGTGGCGGGCCGGGCCGGGCGGGTAACGTAGATTATTTCCGGGCCCGGGCCGGGCCCGGGTCTCGCCATAAAGCATTTGGTCGATCTCGGGCGGGCTGCTCGATGTAAAATCGGTCCCGGGACGAGCCCGGGCTGAAAAAATCCGCCCGTGCAGTGCTCTAGCTGTAAGCATACAGCTTGACGAAGCCACCACCAGGCAACAGCAGCAGCGCACACATCCGCAGTGCAGACAATAAGTTTGCGTAAGTAGCTTCATTAATGCAACACGTGGTATATACATATGTATACATATGCGCTTCCCTGGGCATAAATACCTGTATACGCATTACGAGCGCATTGAAATTCGGGCAAATAACATTAGCGCCAGGGAAATATATACTGTTACACTGTTAAAAATGAACATTAATAAGAGCAATAATTAACAGCAAGTTAAGCAACAGTAAAGAATGTGCCCGTGCAACTCAAGAAACGGCATTAATATACATGTGATGAGTACATTCTGAACAGGTGTGGACACAAACTAATTTACAAGTTTAAAACAGTCAGGTGCGCGATACATATACCGAGGCACTGAGCAGCGGGGCGACCAACGACCCTTTGCATATTCCTTTGTTGCATTGCGTGTAACGAACGACACGCCAAACGCTACACAGAGTGTGCTTCGGGTGTCGATTACAACATCCCCTTGTCCTGGGGACGAGTGTACATAGCGCAGACGGGGCTCTGTTTTAATGAAAGGGCCCGAGGGCATCGGATGGCTGTACGCAGTAACACTGGTGGCCACCTTGATATTCGTTGTAGGCGTTGTGGGGGCAAGCCGAATTTTGAATACACAGCCTTCCTGTCCAGATCAAAGGAAAAACTGCAAAGGCAGGTCATATAAGCTTATCTTATTGCTAAGAATACTGCCAATTGCGTAAGCGTGTCTTTTGTCAATTTATATGTAAGGGAGCTGCATTTTTTTAAATGGTGTAGTTTAATTGACACAGTGTTCTGTTGTACCCTAGCATCATGTTTCTTAGCTCACGCGATATATCTGTCTACGTATCTGCGCATGCCAGTGACGCGATTCATTCGGTATGCAAGCTTACTGTGCGTGTTGGGTGGGGTGGGGTGATTCTGATAGGGATAGCATGGAAGCGCTTTAAGACTTTATTAGAGTTGTGTGGCATGCGGTGACTTGATGCGTATTCATATAATCTCGTTTTCTTGTTCCTAAATATAGTTGGAAGTTTGCACCCGTCCTGTACGTGCCTTTGTTCGTCCGTGTTCTTCTCTTACGGCGTGCTTTCGAGACAAGTTTGCGCGATAACTTCAATAGTAGTGCGATACCCCGGTCTGAAGGCCTCCTATTTTGCATTATTAGATTCATCAACACTTTGTTGTTTCTAACAAATCCTGCGCAGAGTGGTTTTCTTGCAGACGATGAACTTTCAGCGTTCACTAATAATGAGGTACATACTAATAATAGTCTCTAAGGCAGGGCGAAGCAAATATTGCTTGTCGTGAAAACACGCAATCTGTTTTTCAATTGACTGAAACGGTTTCGAGAGCTAGAAAATTACCAGGGAATGGCTTACCAAAAGCAGAATAGAGCGAAGCACAGCACTAGCAGTAGGTGCAACATGTTCTCCGGCGGAGGCTTACGGTGCGAGTGGCAGATTTGCCGGCACACAAGTGACAGGCGCAATGTGTCACGCGCCCCTCGACGGTTTTCCTCAAGCAGAGCTATTTCAGAATATCCTCCATGTTGGCTTTCCTCGTCTTGACTTACCAATTTCATGACAGCACCTTAGCGGCTACGAACTTTTCCTGCTAAGAGTGAAGCTATAGTTACTACTTTTATCGGGTTTCACTGGTGCGCCTTAAAGAAGCCTGCACGATCGAAAACAACTCTACAGTGGCTGTGCAACTTTCCGCATTCACTAATAAGGGCTCTAAGGCAGAGCGAAGCAAATATTGCTTGTCGTAAAAACACGCAATGTGTTTTTGAAATGACTCAAACGGTTTCGAGAGCTGAAAAATTACCATGGCATGGCTTACCAAAAGCACAATAGAGCGAAGCACAGTCCTACCAGTAGGTGCAACATCTCCGGCGGTGGCTGGCGGAGTGGCTGGCTCCGTAATCGTCGTTCTAACGATTAACTAATCAAAGGCTGCATATGGTAAATCTTAAGACAACTTCAAAAAACACCGCATAACCACGAAGTGAATGATAATGAGTGGGCGAAGCACCGGGGGATCATTCGGGTAACCGTGAATCCAACGTACATGCGTGAGCGCGGGGAGCGGCGGCAAAACGCTGGAAGCGTTCTCTATCTGAGGTTGGTGGCGCCGATGCTTGGTTCAAGCGCGAGCTTCGCGAGCCCTCAGGTTGGGGTCCGCTTGCCGTCGTTTCCGAGCTGCTGCAGCTTCACGAGTCCTCAGGTCCGGGTCCGCTAGCCGGCGTTGCCGTTTTGCTGCAGCTTCTCGCGCCCTAGACTCCGGGTCCGCTTGTTGTCTGCGTCGCCGTGCTGCAGCAGCTTTGCGAGCCCTCGTCTCCACTTGCAGTTGAGCCACCACTCTCGCCTTTTCATCTATAGCGGGCGCGCCGTTATCAGAAGCGACCGTTACCATCCATGGCTGAAGAAAGAAAGATAGCGCGCGTCGGGAACGAACGCCCTTGTGCACCGCAGTGCCCTTAGCGGACTCCTAGCAAACCAGAGCTACGGACGACGAGGGAGGGACAAGGCTCGGCCCTAAGGTGCTTCGCCCCTAAAACCTACACCCGATCTCTTAGCGTAGCATTTTTAATGTCTTTCGGAACGCTAGCCCATGCCGGTGCGTGCCAGCTGCTCGTGCCACGTGTAGACGCAAGCATCCGCGTAATTCTCATCCGACGCCGATGCTGCTGCCGCAACAAAGACAAATGCGTGGGTGCAAAGCCTGTTTTCAGTCCTTTAGAAGACGGAATTTTCGAATTACAAGTTTCTGATATGTTCCTCGGCGTTATCTTTTGCGCGTTCTGCCGGCGCCAGCAACACACTCCCATGTTATCATTCTTGGCAATCGGCCATCACGTTTTCGACAGGCGTGAGTACCGAAAGAAGGTATATGTTGTTGCGGGGCCACAAAAACGTCACAAACTTGTCCCTCTAAGATTCATGACACGCCAAACTAACTTTGTCACCACCGCCTAGCCGCTTATCGCTAACTGGATCACTGCGCGCTGGGCGGCCCAAAAAGTACCCCCAAAAGTAACGAAATTACTTTACAGTAATGTCTGGCATCAGCGAAGGCGGCCCAAACCTCTAGTAAGATGCACTACACTACGCACCACGACCGAGTTGTTCTCGATAAGTGCGACAGTGCCCTGTGCGGCCAGCATACCTCAAAAGTACCCCCCAAAATAACAAAATTACTTTTCAGTAATGTCTGGCGTCAGAGATAGTGGCAATAAACTTCTCCCAGCAGGATGCACTAGACTACGCACCACGGCCGAGTTGGTTCTCGCTAACTGCGTAAAAGCGTCCTGCGCGGCCAGTGTGCATCAACAGAATCGAAATTCGTTACAATAATCCCGTCGAAACCACCACCACCGCACACCACAGTCGCTTGGTTCAACTAGAAACTGCGATTATACAGATTCTCACGACCCTCCAAGCGCAATCCAAGCAATTGGAATCCTTCACCTTTATGCTCCACTCTCTGCAGGAGTCTCTCCCCCCAGCCAAAAAGAAGGGATGCGCCCCCACAAACACCTCTACGACTACCCTATCTTAGATGGCACGTGGAACGGACTTCGAGATTGTGCAGTGGAACTGCCGAAACCTTCGTCATAATAAGACCCCCCTCCACCAGTATCTTCTCACCCGCCCCTCCCTGCCCCATTTTCTCATTCTCCAGGAGACTCGGATGGCCCGCACCGTCCCAGGTTACCGCGCCTACCACGCCACGACGGGGACGCCGCTTGCGTCCGTTTAGGTGCACAACGACGTTCTCGTCGAGCCACTTGACATCCCCTCTAGCCTCCTTAAATATTTAGTTGGTGTGGTCTATTACCAATCTTCGTCCCGCATCTCACTCGCCCTTATATCTTTCTACAGTCCCCCTGTCAGATGCTCTTTATTCACGGTCAAGTTCCTTCATTCTCTTCCATTCACTACCCATCTCCTCCTTGGGGGCGACTTTAACGCTCGTCACACACTCTGGGGCTACCCCCAGACCCTAAAACCCAGCCGCCTTCTCCATTGTTTTGCCCAGAAACGCCACCTGACTCTTCTTAATAATCCTGGCTCCCCTACTCGAACGGGCACTGTCTCACAGCGCTCCACGACACCCGACCTCCCTTTCTCTCGGGGCGCTATTTCCTTTCACTGGCAGGTCACAGCCGAAACCCCTTTCAGCGACCACTTTCTCATTCATATTACCACCTCTCTTTCCCACATCCCTCGGGGGCACCAAGTCACTCACACTGACTGGCAGGCATTTCGCACTAATCTTCGTTCCGTGTCATTTGAATCTTACGATGACTTGACGTCGTGCTTCTCCGCAGCGGTGTCGGCCAGTAGCCATCGCGTTCGATCACGTCACCTGATCCCAGACCCGGATCCCCCCTTTCTCCGGTTATGGCTACGCCGTAAACGTATCCAACGCTCCTTCCGCTCCCAGCCCCAAAACGCCCAACTTTCCTCCCGGATTGCTGCTCGGCGGGCCGAGATAGTCGCCCACGGCGCATCCCTCGAGCATGCTCGTTGGAGTGCGCTTTGCGACAGCCTCGACTCCGCATTGCACTCGCGATCCACATGGTCTCTTTTTAAATCTCTCTTAGGTACTAAGCCTGCCCTTGCTCTCACTTTAGTCAAAGCCCTCACTCAGGGGACTCCCTCCAAGGTCTCTGACAAGCTCACCTCTCTGTATCTCCCGCCCGCTCTTACACCTTCCTACCCAGCCTACTCTGGCGATCCTAACCCAGACCTGGACCGCCCTTTCACTCTCCGGGAGCTCGAGGCTGCCCTGGCTTCTAATGCTTCTCGCTCCGCTCCCGGGGAGGACGCCATAACATACACCACACTCCGCCACCTTCCTGACCACGCCAAGGAATTCCTTCTCGAGACTTTCAATAAGGCCTGGGACAGCGGCTGCCTGTCGAGCTCCTGGACATCCTCCCTCATTTCTATGATTGCGAAGCCGGCCAAACCTCCCTCCCTCTCTAACCTTCGCCCTATCTCCCTGATAGGGCGAAGGTTAGAATCTCCCACTGAAGGCCATCGGCTGCAGGGAAGGATTTATATGCTCGTTGCCGCAAATTGACGTCCAGCTTGCCGGAATTTTCCACTTGTTCTCGATGACGTCACTTGCTTCATGAGAAGTTTGTGCGGGCAGGGCTCGAAATCTGTTGCTTGAAAGCGTGCAGTTGGTGATTAGCGGCAGAACCTGCAAAGCAAGCCAGGCATGCTTAGATGACACTACGGTGCTCCCGCTCCCACTGAAGGCCGTCGGCTGCAGGGAAGGATTTATATGCTCGTTGCCGGAAATTTACGTCCTGCTTGCCGGAATTTTCCACTTGTTCTCGATAACGTCACTTGCTTCATGAGAAGTTTGTGCGGGCAGGGCTAGAAATTTGTTGCTTGAAAGCCTGCAGTTGATTATTAGCGGCAGAACTTGCAAAGCAAGCCAGGCATGCTTAGATGACATGGTCACTGCGGTGCTCCCGCTCCCACTGAAGGCCAGTCGGCTGCAGGGAAGGATTTATATGCTCGTTGCCGGAAATTGACGTCCTGCTTGCCGGAATTTTCCACTTGTTCTCGATGACGTCACTTGCTTCATGAGAAGTTTGTGCGGGCAGGGCTCGAAATCTGTTGCTTGAAAGCGTGCAGTTGATGATTAGCGGCAGAACCTGCAAAGCAAGCCAGGCATGCTTAGATGACATGGTCACTGCGGTGCTCCCGCTCCCACTGAAGGCCGTCGGCTGCAGGGAAGGATTTATATGCTCGTTGCCGGAAATTGACGTCCCTGCTTGCCGGAATTTTCCACTTGTTCTCGATGACGTCACTTGCTTCATGAGAAGTTTGTGCGGGCAGGGCTCGAAATCTGTTGCTTGAAAGCGTGCAGTTGATGATTAGCGGCAGAACCTGCAAAGCAAGCCAGGCATGCTTAGATGACATGGTCACTGCGGTGCTCCCGCTCCCACTGAAGGCCGTCGGCTGCAGGGAAGGATTTATATGCTCGTTGCCGGAAATTGACGTCCCGCTTGCCGGAATTTTCCACTTGTTCTCGATGACGTCACTTGCTTCATGAGAAGTTTGTGCGGGCAGGGCTCGGAAATCTGTTGCTTGAAAGCGTGCAGTTGATGATTAGCGGCAGAACCTGCAAAGCAAGCCAGGCATGCTTAGATGACATGGTCACTGCGGTGCTGCCGCTCCCACTGAAGGCCGTCGGCTGCAGGGAAGGATTTATATGCTCGTTGCCGGAAATTGACGTCCCGCTTGCCGGAATTTTCCACTTGTTCTCGATGACGTCACTTGCTTCATGAGAAGTTTGTGCGGGCAGGGCTCGAAATCTGTTGCTTGAAAGCGTGCAGTTGATGATTAGCGGCAGAACCTGCAAAGCAAGCCAGGCATGCTTAGATGACATGGTCACTGCGGTGCTCCCGCTCCCACTGAAGGCCGTCGGCTGCAGGGAAGGATTTATATGCTCGTTGCCGGAAATTGACGTCCCGCTTGCCGGAATTTTCCACTTGTTCTCGATGACGTCACTTGCTTCATGAGAAGTTTGTGCGGGCAGGGCTCGAAATCTGTTGCTTGAAAGCGTGCAGTTGATGATTAGCGGCAGAACCTGCAAAGCAAGCCAGGCATGCTTAGATGACATGGTCACTGCGGTGCTCCCGCTCCCACTGAAGGCCGTCGGCTGCAGGGAAGGATTTATATGCTCGTTGCCGGAAATTGACGTCCCGCTTGCCGGAATTTTCCACTTGTTCTCGATGACGTCACTTGCTTCATGAGAAGTTTGTGCGGGCAGGGCTCGAAATCTGTTGCTTGAAAGCGTGCAGTTGATGATTAGCGGCAGAACCTGCAAAGCAAGCCAGGCATGCTTAGATGACATGGTCACTGCGGTGCTCCCGCTCCCACTGAAGGCCGTCGGCTGCAGGGAAGGATTTATATGCTCGTTGCCGGAAATTGACGTCCCGCTTGCCGGAATTTTCCACTTGTTCTCGATGACGTCACTTGCTTCATGAGAAGTTTGTGCGGGCAGGGCTCGAAATCTGTTGCTTGAAAGCGTGCAGTTGATGATTAGCGGCAGAACCTGCAAAGCAAGCCAGGCATGCTTAGATGACATGGTCACTGCGGTGCTCCCGCTCCCACTGAAGGCCGTCGGCTGCAGGGAAGGATTTATATGCTCGTTGCCGGAAATTGACGTCCCGCTTGCCGGAATTTTCCACTTGTTCTCGATGACGTCACTTGCTTCATGAGAAGTTTGTGCGGGCAGGGCTCGAAATCTGTTGCTTGAAAGCGTGCAGTTGATGATTAGCGGCAGAACCTGCAAAGCAAGCCAGGCATGCTTAGATGACATGGTCACTGCGGTGCTCCCGCTCCCACTGAAGGCCGTCGGCTGCAGGGAAGGATTTATATGCTCGTTGCCGGAAATTGACGTCCCGCTTGCCGGAATTTTCCACTTGTTCTCGATGACGTCACTTGCTTCATGAGAAGTTTGTGCGGGCAGGGCTGGAAATCTGTTGCTTGAAAGCGTGCAGTTGATGATTAGCGGCAGAACCTGCAAAGCAAGCCAGGCATGCTTAGATGACATGGTCACTGCGGTGCTGCCGCTCCCACTGAAGGCCGTCGGCTGCAGGGAAGGATTTATATGCTCGTTGCCGGAAATTGACGTCCCGCTTGCCGGAATTTTCCACTTGTTCTCGATGACGTCACTTGCTTCATGAGAAGTTTGTGCGGGCAGGGCTCGAAATCTGTTGCTTGAAAGCGTGCAGTTGATGATTAGCGGCAGAACCTGCAAAGCAAGCCAGGCATGCTTAGATGACATGGTCACTGCGGTGCTCCCGCTCCCACTGAAGGCCGTCGGCTGCAGGGAAGGATTTATATGCTCGTTGCCGGAAATTGACGTCCCGCTTGCCGGAATTTTCCACTTGTTCTCGATGACGTCACTTGCTTCATGAGAAGTTTGTGCGGGCAGGGCTCGAAATCTGTTGCTTGAAAGCGTGCAGTTGATGATTAGCGGCAGAACCTGCAAAGCAAGCCAGGCATGCTTAGATGACATGGTCACTGCGGTGCTGCCCGCTCCCACTGAAGGCCGTCGGCTGCAGGGAAGGATTTATATGCTCGTTGCCGGAAATTGACGTCCCGCTTGCCGGAATTTTCCACTTGTTCTCGATGACGTCCACTTGCTTCATGAGAAGTTTGTGCGGGCAGGGCTCGAAATCTGTTGCTTGAAAGCGTGCAGTTGATGATTAGCGGCAGAACCTGCAAAGCAAGCCAGGCATGCTTAGATGACATGGTCACTGCGGTGCTGCCGCTCCCACTGAAGGCCGTCGGCTGCAGGGAAGGATTTATATGCTCGTTGCCGGAAATTGACGTCCCGCTTGCCGGAATTTTCCACTTGTTCTCGATGACGTCACTTGCTTCATGAGAAGTTTGTGCGGGCAGGGCTCGAAATCTGTTGCTTGAAAGCGTGCAGTTGATGATTAGCGGCAGAACCTGCAAAGCAAGCCAGGCATGCTTAGATGACATGGTCACTGCGGTGCTGCCCGCTCCCACTGAAGGCCGTCGGCTGCAGGGAAGGATTTATATGCTCGTTGCCGGAAATTGACGTCCCGCTTGCCGGAATTTTCCACTTGTTCTCGATGACGTCACTTGCTTCATGAGAAGTTTGTGCGGGCAGGGCTCGAAATCTGTTGCTTGAAAGCGTGCAGTTGATGATTAGCGGCAGAACCTGCAAAGCAAGCCAGGCATGCTTAGATGACATGGTCACTGCGGTGCTGCCCGCTCCCACTGAAGGCCGTCGGCTGCAGGGAAGGATTTATATGCTCGTTGCCGGAAATTGACGTCCCGCTTGCCGGAATTTTCCACTTGTTCTCGATGACGTCCACTTGCTTCATGAGAAGTTTGTGCGGGCAGGGCTCGAAATCTGTTGCTTGAAAGCGTGCAGTTGATGATTAGCGGCAGAACCTGCAAAGCAAGCCAGGCATGCTTAGATGACATGGTCACTGCGGTGCTGCCGCTCCCACTGAAGGCCGTCGGCTGCAGGGAAGGATTTATATGCTCGTTGCCGGAAATTGACGTCCCGCTTGCCGGAATTTTCCACTTGTTCTCGATGACGTCACTTGCTTCATGAGAAGTTTGTGCGGGCAGGGCTCGAAATCTGTTGCTTGAAAGCGTGCAGTTGATGATTAGCGGCAGAACCTGCAAAGCAAGCCAGGCATGCTTAGATGACATGGTCACTGCGGTGCTGCCGCTCCCACTGAAGGCCGTCGGCTGCAGGGAAGGATTTATATGCTCGTTGCCGGAAATTGACGTCCCGCTTGCCGGAATTTTCCACTTGTTCTCGATGACGCCACTTGCTTCATGAGAAGTTTGTGCGGGCAGGGTTGGAAATCTGTTGCTTGAAAGCGTGCAGTTGATGATTAGCGGCAGAACCTGCAAAGCAAGCCAGGCATGCTTAGATGACATGGTCACTGCGGTGCTGCCGCTCCCACTGAAGGCCGTCGGCTGCAGGGAAGGATTTATATGCTCGTTGCCGGAAATTGACGTCCCGCTTGCCGGAATTTTCCACTTGTTCTCGATGACGTCACTTGCTTCATGAGAAGTTTGTGCGGGCAGGGCTCGAAATCTGTTGCTTGAAAGCGTGCAGTTGATGATTAGCGGCAGAACCTGCAAAGCAAGCCAGGCATGCTTAGATGACATGGTCACTGCGGTGCTGCCGCTCCCACTGAAGGCCGTCGGCTGCAGGGAAGGATTTATATGCTCGTTGCCGGAAATTGACGTCCCGCTTGCCGGAATTTTCCACTTGTTCTCGATGACGTCACTTGCTTCATGAGAAGTTTGTGCGGGCAGGGCTCGAAATCTGTTGCTTGAAAGCGTGCAGTTGATGATTAGCGGCAGAACCTGCAAAGCAAGCCAGGCATGCTTAGATGACATGGTCACTGCGGTGCTCCCGCTCCACTGAAGGCCGTCGGCTGCAGGGAAGGATTTATATGCTCGTTGCCGGAAATTGACGTCCCGCTTGTAAGAATTTTCCACTTGTTCGATGACGTCACTTGGCATAGACAGTTTGTGCGGCAGGGCTCGAAATCTGTTGCATTGAAAGCGTGCAGTTGATGATTCGCGGCAGAACCTGACAAAGCAAGCCAGGCATGCTTAGATGACCATGGTCACTGCGGTGCTGCCGCTCCCACTGAAGGCCGTCGGCTGCAGGGAGATTTATATGCTCGTTGCCGGAAATTGACATCCCGCTTGCCGGAATTTTCCACTTGTTCTCGTTCACGCCACTTGCTTCATGAGAATTTTGTGCGGGGAGGGCTCGAAATGTGTTGCTTGAAAGCGTGCAGTTGATGATTAGCGGCCGAACCTGCAAAGCAAGCCAGGCATGCTTAGATGACACTGCGGTGCTCCCGCTCCCACTGAAGGCCGTCGGCTGCAGGGAAGGATTTATATGCTCGTTGCCGGAAATGACGTCCCGCTTGCCGAATT